>NW_026851364.1:0-52672 GCF_030913485.1 Colletotrichum godetiae
TGGATCCCCTATTGTTCACGGCTTCAATGACACCGGCGTCCCCCAGTTTTTTCCCTTGCAACTTTGGCACTTTTTTTTTTTTCCTCGTCTCTTCTCTTCCCTTTCCTTTCCCTTCCCCGTCTCTCTTGTCGTCCGTCGCCTACGCCCGTGTCGTGGCGCTACCTCATTCACGTTCCGTATCCATACACAGTACACCCGTCTGTCTATCTCGATCCATCAATTCCCATCCCTTTCCCTTTTTCCTTTTCCTTTTCCTTTTCTATCTTCCTTTCCACCTTGACGCTTTTCTTCCCTTTCCACACCCCCCAATACGTGGCAGAGACAGCACCACCAGCATCTGCACCTGCACCCAGCACCGGCAGCCATTTTCTCTCTCTCGCCCATCTCCAACTTTACCCGAGGGACAGAGAAAAATCCCAACCAACCCAAACCTCAACCCAAATTTTAATTTCATCGTGGCCACCACCATTCCTTCACCTTGACTAATTTTCTCCTTCTTGCATCATCAAACAGACCGCACGCGACCCCTACGGCAACTACTCCCAACCCGAGCCGGCATCTCGAGACTCGCACGCGTATTATAAGAACGGCAGCGCAGGATACACGTCGCCCTCAGCAGCCAACTTCCCCCCGAGAAGTCCGCGATCCCATTCACATTCGCACTCCAACTCCCACTCCCACTCTCATCAACCACCTGCCGGTTCCATCAGCCCATCCATCAGGGCAACGCCGCATATGACGTCTCCTAGTCTGCGGCATGCTGCCTCGCCCAGCATGCATGCATCTTCCAATGGTGGCGCCGTCGCGTCTCTGCCTCTGGGCAAAGCCGAGCCTTCTCCCTTGAAAGCTCCTGCAAGTGTCAGTATAACTCCAATTGACTACCCTGATAGAATGGGAACTAACTTTCCGCCACAGACTCCCAGCCGCGCCGACCCCATGTCGTTCTCCAACATTCTCTCGAGTGCCGAGCCCGTTGCAAAACCACAGTCGAAATCGCCGCCACCCGTCGAGGAAAAGGAAAAGGAGAAGGAGAAGGAGAAAGAGAAAGAGAAGACTGTCGAGCCGAAGCCCGACCGAGAGAAGCCCCGCTCCGTCGACCCTCCCGTCAAGACCGAGCGCAGCGAGCGCGAAGCCGAGATCGAGCTCCGACCGGAGCCTGCCAAGGAGAGATCAAGCACTCCCCTGGCCCGCAAGGAGAGAAAAGAGCGAGTACCTAGAAAGTCAAAGTCGAGAGCTTCCGATATCAGAGATGCCGAATCGACTCCCAAGAGCAGCCGTCGTGCTTCCTCCAAACTCGAGACACCAACGCCTCGCATCCCCTCCAAGCGTCAGGCCAATGGCCAGCCGAAGCAAAAAACCCTCCCTGCTGATAAGGAAAAGAAGGTTACGGATTTGATTGCTAAGCTCGATGCCGATGCTGAAGACCTTACCGACTCCGAATTCTCTGCGGATCGTGCTGAGTACCAAGAAAGCGGCAACAAGCGACGTCGCCTCTTGCAAGATAAGGACAGCAAGCGCAACGTTGAGCGACGCGACGAGTTTTCAAGAGAGATGGGCCGCCGGCTCGGTACTCATGCCCACCTCGGCAAACGCCGTTACGACGACATCTACTACGAGGAGGCCATGAATGAGGTCAGAGAACGTGAGCTCTTTGCCGAGAAGGAGCGCAAGAAGGACATGCAGCGGAAGCGTCGTCGTGAAAAGTCCATGGCCGTCACCATGGAACAGCAGAAGCTGGCCCTGGAGCGCGCACGATTGGCTGAAGACGAGACCGAAAAGGCGAAGCACCTGCGGGATGCCGAGCGTGCTAACAAAAAGGCTCTGCAAACGAAGCTGATTCTCCAAAAGGGTATCAAGGGCCCCGCCCGCAACCTTGTTGAACTCAATCACGACGGAGGCACCATGGCCACCTTCCAAGCATCCGACATGGAGCCCGGCACGAAGCCCAAGGGCAAGGGTCGCAGCGGTCCTCGGCCAAAGAAGTCAAAGGAGCAGAAGCAGGCCGAGAAGGACGCTGCAGAGGCTGCGCAGGCCGCCATCGACGCCGGCGAGGAGCTCCCGATCAAGGAAGAGGGCAAGATCCGCATCAAGTTTAACAAGAAGTCCAAGGATAAGGATAAAGAGAAGAATAAGGACAAGGATGTGGACCAGGACGAGCCCGACGTCGAGGTCGAAGGCGATGGCGACGTCGACATTGACGAAGACACCATTGTCGAGCCTGTCAAGGAGAAGAAGGAGCGGAAGAGCAAGAAAGAGAAGAAGGAAAAGAAGGAAGAGAAGCCCGAGGAGCCTCCCAACAAGGACGCCAAGTTCGAGACCAAGGGCTTCCTCCAGATTTACGACCAAATTTGGCGCGACCTCGCCCGCAAAGATGTCTCCAAGACCTACAAGATGGCAGCCGAGTCGTATCAGACCAAGGCGTCCAACCTTAAGAAGACAGCCATTCTCGCGTCCAAGGAGGCAAAGAGGTGGCAGCTGCGGACGAACAAGGGCACCAAGGACCAGCAGGCCCGTGCCAAGCGTGTCATGCGTGACATGATGGGCTTCTGGAAGCGCAACGAGCGCGAGGAGCGCGATCTCAGAAAGGCTGCTGAGAAGCAGGAGATTGAGAACGCTCGCAAGGAAGAAGCCGAGCGCGAAGCTGCCCGCCAGAAGAGAAAGCTCAACTTCCTCATCTCGCAGACTGAGCTGTACTCCCATTTCATCGGCAAGAAGATCAAGACGGACGAGGTCGAACGCAGTACCGATAACCCCGAGATTGCTGCCGAGAATAAGGACGAGACTGCGCACAACAAGCATCTCGACATCGCCGAACCGACAGGACCTCTGGGTGCCAAGGTCACCGACTTTGAAAACCTCACCTTTGAGGAGGAAGACGAGGAGAATCTCCGCGCAGCAGCTGTAGCCAATGCTCAGAACGCCATCGCCGAGGCGCAGAGAAAGGCCAGAGCTTTCAACGAGCCCGAGGGTCCCGATATGGACGACGAGGGCGAGATGAACTTCCAGAACCCTGCCGGCATGAGCGACGTCGCCATCGAGCAGCCCAAGCTCATCAACGCGCAGCTCAAGGAGTATCAGCTCAAGGGTCTCAACTGGCTCGCTAACCTGTACGAGCAAGGTATCAACGGCATTCTTGCCGACGAGATGGGTCTCGGAAAGACGGTTCAGTCTATCTCCGTCATGGCCTACCTCGCCGAGAAATACGATATCTGGGGTCCGTTCCTTGTCGTAGCGCCTGCGTCTACCCTTCACAACTGGGAACAGGAAATCCGAAAATTTGTCCCCGAGTTCAAGATTCTGCCGTACTGGGGCTCTGCCGGTGACCGAAAGGTGCTGCGAAAGTTCTGGGACCGCAAGCACACCACCTACAAGAAGGATGCGTCGTTCCATGTCTGTGTCACGTCGTACCAGCTTGTCGTCTCTGATGTGGCCTACTTCCAGAAGATGAAGTGGCAGTACATGATTCTCGACGAAGCGCAAGCCATCAAGAGCTCTCAAAGTTCGAGATGGAAGAGCTTGCTCAACTTCCATTGCCGTAACCGTCTTTTGCTTACTGGTACTCCCATCCAGAACAACATGCAGGAACTGTGGGCCTTGCTCCATTTCATCATGCCGTCACTTTTCGATTCTCACGATGAGTTCAGCGAGTGGTTCTCCAAGGATATCGAGTCGCATGCACAGAGTAACACGAAGCTCAACGAGGATCAGCTCAAACGTCTGCACATGATTCTGAAGCCATTTATGTTGCGTCGTGTCAAGAAGCATGTCCAGAAGGAGCTTGGAGACAAGATCGAGGAGGATGTCTACTGCGACCTCACCTACAGACAACGCGCCATCTACAGCAACCTCCGGAATCAGATCAGCATCATGGATCTCATCGAGAAGGCTACGACGGGTGACAATGACGACTCTGGAACCCTCATGAACCTCGTTATGCAGTTCCGAAAGGTTTGCAACCATCCCGACTTGTTTGAGAGAGCCGACACGACGTCTCCATTTTCTTTCGGCTATTTCGCGGAGACGGCTTCCTTCGTCAGAGAGGGCAACAACGTGGCAGTTGGCTACTCTACTCGCAACTTGATCGAGTACGAGCTGCCTCGTCTCCTCTGGAGACAGGATGGCAGGCTGTACAAGGCCGACCGCGGCAACTTGAAGGCTGGTTGGCGTAACAAGACTCTGCAGCACATGATGAACGTCTTCAGCCCAGAGCACGTCCGCGACAGTCTGGAGGGGTCCGACGCCTTCTCATTCCTGCGCTTCACTGATACCAGTCCGGCTGAAGTCTACAATGCTAGCCACCAGGACGTCTTTACTCGCGCCGTCGAGTTGTCGCAGAAGAAGGATCGCTTGCCAGTCATGAAGATAGCTTACGACGACCCCGAGGACTCCAACTTCACACCCGCTCATGCCATGTTCAAGATCGCTGTCCGCAACAACAGACAGCCCTTGGCTGACATCACTCAGGAGGGCATCATGGCCAACCTCATGAACGTGGCCCGAGAGGAGTATGTTGACAGCGGCTTGGGTCGCTTGGAACAGGCTGGTCGCCCGCGCGCCTCGGCGCCACCGATTGAGGTGAGCTGCTGCAGCCGTGGAACTGCTCTGGAGACGGAAGGCATCCTATTCAACAGGTCCATGCGCAAGAACCTGTTTGGCCCGACGGTTCAAGAGGAACGTGCAATGGTTACTGAGAAGCTTCCCTTTGACCGGTTCCCGCCGCGCAAGCTGCTGCCTGCGCCGGACAACGAGAAGAAGAAGTTCAACAACATTGCGACTCCGTCAATGCGCCGTTTTGTTACTGACAGCGGCAAATTGGCCACTCTCGACAAGTTGTTGACTAGACTCAAGGCCGAGGGCCATCGTGTGCTGCTCTACTTCCAGATGACTCGCATGATCGACCTGATGGAGGAGTACCTTACGTACCGCAACTACAAGTACTGCCGACTCGATGGTTCGACTAAGCTCGAGGACAGAAGAGATACTGTCGCCGACTTCCAGACTCGTCCCGAGATCTTTATCTTCCTTCTGTCGACCCGTGCTGGTGGTCTCGGTATCAACCTTACTTCTGCCGACACCGTCATCTTCTACGACTCGGATTGGAACCCTACGATTGATTCGCAGGCCATGGATCGAGCTCACAGACTGGGTCAGACTCGGCAAGTTACCGTGTATCGCCTCATCACTAAGGGCACGATTGAGGAGCGCATTCGGAAGCGTGCCATGCAGAAGGAAGAGGTGCAGCGCGTCGTCATCCAGGGAGGTGGTGCCAGTGTTGACTTCTCTGGCCGCCGTGCTCCTGAGAACCGCAACCGCGATATTGCCATGTGGCTCGCCGATGATGAGCAGGCTGAGATGATTGAGCAGCGTGAGAAGCAGATGCTCGAAGCCGGCGAGTTCGACAAGCCTGAAAAGAAGAAGAAGACGACGAAGCGCAAGCGGGTGGTTAACGAGGATGTCAGCCTCGACGAGATGTACCACGAGGGTAAGTTGTTCGCTAACCATCCTGAGCACAAAGATACTGACAGATTCACAGGCGAGGGTAACTTTGACGACAACCGCAACGGAGCCAACGGAACCTCGGGTACCGCCACGCCTGTAGCCGCCGAGCCCGAAGCGAAGGGAGCCAAGAAGCAACGCAAAGGCGGCGGCAAGAAGGCCAAGACACTGAAACAGAGACTCGCCCTTGCCGACGGACAAGTCTAGTCCCATCGTCAACAGGCCGTCTGATTCGAATAGAAGACGACGTTAGATAACGAGAGGTCACTCGTAGCGCACAGATGCGCGGAAAACGGAGGTATCGATTGTAGCAATATGGTTTATGGTTGGAACACGCTGGGCGCGCGTGAGATATGCCTGGCGTCGGAGTGGACACGCGATTTGCATCAAGACGACGGTCGCGGCTATTATTATGGATGGATGCCGCGACTCGTTTGTTAGACTTTACAAAAAAGCTTCAGTATGTTTGTATTCTTTCTATTTCTCGCGAGGTTGGGATGGTTCGTGGGGTCTGGTGGTTCGACTCTAGACAATCTTGGTCTCGCGTGGGGGGTTCCTCATAACGGCATTCCCGGAGACATAAGGTGGATGGCGGCATTCAGATTGAGTTGTACGAGGCCTCGGGTTGTTCGAACCCGATGAAGCGTGTATTAGTACTACCTTTAGACGAATAAAGTCGCTTCCGAGATGAAACTCGTATGATTTTGTTGATTGAAATGTCGGAACTGAAGGTGATGGGCTGCCCGGGGCCTTGCTGATGTCTCATGGGTCAACTGTCACAGATAATACCGGATAAGTACACAAGATTCAATGCCGTGATAAAGGAGCAAGTGAAACATGTCGCGACGGGATGTTTGCAGATTTCTCGTTGAAGAGATCCGCGATCGTGTGAGACAAGGCAAGATAAGCGGCCGTTTCGGCCCTCCAGTGGAGGGCTCCTAGAATTGAGACATCTGACGACGCCGTTGACTTGTGCGAGTCTGTTGCGGTCAATCGCATGCGGGTATTGGGATGATTTCATTGTGGAATTCAGGAAATTTTCGAGATTTCTCGATACGTGAAATAAGATGGGACACAAGTGCTGCGTTTGTTAAATCTCCTAGATCTGCGTGTCCCTTTTCTCCCGAGTTCTGCTGTGTGCACGAAGTTGATATTCACATGCTCGCCCATATATCGACACCGTCAATCCTTTACATATAGTCGAACCTGGCCCTGGGTAGACTGCATACATTCGCCACGAACTTATTATTTTACCCAGATATTGCAGCGATGCCGTCCGCTCCCTTCCCGGACCGCGGTGACGCGTCCCTGGAACCGATTGTATCGATGCTAGCGACGTACCTCTACCTCGCATCGCCCCCTTCCTCTCCTCCCTCCTTTTCGGCCAACGAAAACCACAACGACAACGAGAGTGAATCCAACAACAGCAGCGCCTTATCGCAAGCCGTCGCAGCGGCATACACCCAAATCCCCACCTTCATGTCCCGCTTCTCCATCCACGACGCGCCCTCGTTCCTCCGCTTCGCCAACGATTTGTTAACATGGGTTCCGAGCGAAGGGTGTGAAGGGCGTGATATTTACGATGTGTTGTGTATGTTTTACTTTGTGCTCGGCCAGGAGCCTCTGGGTTCGCTGCAGGCGAGGATCGTCCCAGGAGGGACTGGTGACGAGAAGGGATGTGGGAGGAAGAGACGTGCGAGTTGGTTGTCGGATTGGATCGTTGTATATGCGCAGATGATTGGATCATGGATGGATTCGAGTGAGTCTTTGACGGAGGAGAGTTTGGAGACGTTTTGGAGGTGTGGACGATATAATCTCCATGAGGCTGAGGTTCCTGAAGGGGGGTTTAGGAGCTTTAATGAGTTTTTTGGGAGGAGGTTGAAGGTTGGGGTTAGGAGTGTTGAAGGGGTTGGGGAGGAGGGGGTCGTTGTTTATCCTGCTGATTGTAAGCTTACTGGGAGTGAGGATGGGGATGGTGAAGGAGGAGCAGGTGGTGGTGGTGGTGGTGGGATTGTGGAGGTTGAGAGGGGGGGTATTGTGAGGATTAAGGGGCTGCCTTGGACCATTGGGGAGTTGCTGGGCGAAGGTGGAGAGGGGGGAAGAGGAAGAGGAGGGGGGGGGAATGAAGGGTTTGAGGGGGGCATATGGATGCATGCGTTCTTGAACTCGTATAATTACCATCACGTACATGCCCCTGTATCGGGGAGGGTTGTTGAAGCGAGGAAGGTTAGGGGGCTGGCTTGTTTCGAGGTTGTTGTTGAAGAGGGGGAGAAGGGGGCAACATGCCGCCGAGTTGAAGGCATCCCCCAGCGGAAGGAGGAAAGGGTATTGACGGCGCCCAACACGCCAGGTTACCAATTCCTTCAAACCCGAGGACTGGTTATCATTGAGAATCCCCTCCTGGGGAAGGTCGCGGTCTTGCCTATTGGTATGGCCATGGTTTCTTCCGTCAGGTTGAGTGTAAAGGTTGGCGATGTGGTGAAGAAGGGTGATGAGATTGCGGGGTTTGCGTTTGGGGGGAGTGATGTGGTTTGTGTTTTTGAGAGGAGGGCTGGGTTGAGGGCTGAGGATTTTGTGAGGAGTCCACCAGGGGAAGGAGAGTGGTCTAGGTATGGGACTGTTTTGGCGAGGGTTCCTGACGGTGGTACGGGAGGTTTGAGTTGATGGGTGGTAGTCTGAGGAGCTTGAAGAGCTGGGCCAACTTCTTCCTGTTCCAGGATAATTATGATCTACCGTAGATGCTAACAGTTGGAGCAAAGATCTGGTCCACTGGGGAAATCAGCTAGTAATCTTTGTTCATCTGATCAGTACAAAGCTTCAGTCCTTTGATGTTGACTCCAATTATTCCTGACTGCGGTCCTCAATACCATAGGTGATATTGAGGTAATAATCTAGACCATTGTTCGCTTCAGAAGCACAGAATGATGACGGTATCGAGTGGCAATGTGAGCTTTGTCGCTGATATGGTTTGTGTTCTAAGAACATTGAGGACGTCTATCAACACCTAGATTGAGTATTAGTATTCTGGCTTCGTAATATGCCCTTATCCTACCATAAAAGCATGGTTCCTGTCTACCGTTTGAACTCTCATACCTTCAACAGCTTCGGTTCCCACTGGATTGTGTTGACTGTCGTTTAGAGAGACCGCAACAATGCTATTCTGTGTCAACGCTGGTCTCTCTCCAAGAAGCATGTGTTGCTGATTAATCTCGACTTTGCGCAGAACCTCAGATATCAGGTTTAGGGAGATAGCGTGGTGTATTTGGCTAGCCATGGCTTCTATGCTCATTGTTAATCCACACATCGATCATTGTCTTACGGTCAATGCAATACAATACCATCTTGACGAGTTCTTAATGATCTGACCAGCTGATCGATCAACTCCATATCTCCCTCAGTGGTTCTTTGCCGTTCCTTAGCCTGACCATTTGGTGCGTGTAGGAATGATACCAGTACAGCCAAAAGTGGTCCTAGGAGAAGAAAGACGGGCAAGACCTGGCTGAAGCTCCAAGCGTCCTCGGAATCACCAATATCTACTTCAACTCGCGCAAGTACAAGCCGAAAAGTGCCCCATATCAAAGACATGATGAGCCAAAGAAGCTGCGTGAATTAGTCCACTGGGTAACTTAGGCAATAAGAACCAAATGGCACTACTTACATCGGCAAGTTCGGATGATACTGCATCCATGTAGACCTTCGCGACCAGATAAGTCGCAATTGTCAAGTCTAAGGGCCGGAATACGGCTAGTAGCGTTTTTCGAAATGGTGTAGTGCCGAATTTTCGACATCTGACTGCGGTGATCTGCAGACAGGAGACTGCCCAGTGTCCCAGGGTTTCTCTGAGAATGTTTTTGGCTAGTTGTGAGGTTTTACGGAACAATTTGGATGCTCGACCAAAAAAACTGAAAGTCAATATGAGAATAGACGTAGTGGAAGTCTCAAATGCTAAAGTCCACTCAATTGTGCTATTGTCCCGTCGACGGTAGATGGAGCGTGGTGGGGACGATGAGCTTCTGCCGTAGTAGTGTGAATTCGAGGAGTCATGTAAAGCTTGTGCCGTTTTTCGCCAAGAGAAACATCGAGCATTAGAGGGAGACAGACTTGCCGTTTTGCCAGGCGATAGAGAAGCCGACCAGTTGAAATAGCCGGTAGGTATCAATGCTGTGATCAAACCAGCTAAAAGAATAACGATGAGACCTAGTCGGTAATTGCGTTCAGTGCGATGCTGAAAGAAGTAGGTGCGAAGAGCTGATAAGCAGGCCACGTGTGTGATGCTCGAGAACCAGGCTAGATAGCAAATTATTTGCCAGTGATATGCTGACATGTAGCAATTGACATTGACAGAAAACTGCTGAACATTATGCCGAGTCCAGTGAGAAGTTGTATGTCGCACAAGTTCAAGAGAGCCTATTGAGGTACAGTCAGTCTTTGGCGTCAACTTCAATATCGAGCGCCTTGTGAGATCCCATGAGGCTGGGCATATGTACATGTAGGTAAATGAGAAAGAAGGTGTACCTTGGTGAAAGCTATGGCCCAGCCTGGGTGGTGACCAAGCCTTGGACGAAGGCCTGAGAACATGTTGGTAGTCTGGACGTCAATCACATTTGGCTTCCAAATATGCTTTCTTTTGCGCCTTTGTTATTGTTGCCGATCCTCCAGAGGATCAACATTGGGGTCAAAAGCCAAGCAATACTAAATGCACATCAGTATCACCACTGGCCACGCGGTCCCAACAAACCCGATCATTACCTAAGTTGCGGAAAAGGTTCTGTCAGCAAGAAAGCTTTTCATGAGTTCAGTAGTTCCAATGATGCCTCTGGTTCCATCGCTTACTCACCTCGATGCCGCCAACATCCGGATTGGGCTGCAATTGTTCTGGCTTTTCCAAGCAGCTCCGGTCGCAGATTGACACTGCGGTTTCGTCCCGCATGTGGACATGAGGAGGTGAAGTAGTACTCATCGAAACGCCGAGGGCATCCGATGATGCCGGAATAATAGGGGAAGAAGAGAATTATCAAGCGATGGAGATCATCTGCTGCGGATTGTGTTGTTGTTGTTGTTGTTGTTGTATTTAACGCCGTGGCGGCCGGGCTAGAGCCCTTACCGCAGACCTCCCGAAGGGTATATGGCGTGGAGGGCCGTGAGCCAAGGCTACCTACTCTACAGTACGTCGTCTCTTTACATCGTCCTCCAAATCATGCCTTGTGGCCACTACGCGTTCTGTCTGTCCCCGGTTCCCGCTGGTGCCCCAGTTTCATTCTTTCCCAAATCGTCCCTTGGAATCGGGAGGTTCTTTGTAGTCCGCACTCACATCTACGTAGGTGTGGATGCTGCTACCGCAGACAGATCTTCTGGAAGAAGTCCGTCACGCGGAGAAAGGCCTCGAAGCCTCGTGGGTCGGTGATTAATCTCTTGAAGTAGGCCTCGAGAGATCCCATAGGGCCTATGGGCTCGGGCATACTGCGAGAGTGGAGGGTCGGCCACCGTTGCCTCCTCGCCAGCGTTAGTCGACAGTAGACCAGGTGGTCCACGTCTTTCGCCTCTCCACAAGAGCACATCATTAGAGCGTCGTCGTGGTTGAAACGTCGGTGATATTGCTCGAAGTCCCCGTGACCCGATCGTGCCGCCAGCAGGTGATGTAACGTAGCCCGCGGCAAGGCCAGTTCAGGAGGGCTGGACAGAGCTGCCTCAAGCCCCAAGTCCGCGTACCGCGGCCTTCGCTCTTTATACCACCATCTCCTGTGCTGGCTTTGTAATTTTTCCCTTGCAAGCCGCTTGATGCCCGCTAGTGTTGCCATTTGACCCATCCGCGCCGGCAGTGTCGTTCCTTCTTTGGCCAGCCGGTCCGCGGCCTCGTTTCCTTCGATGCCCTGGTGTCCCGGGGACCAGTGCGTCCGTATATCAAATATCCTGGCCGCTTCTTGGATTTCGAGGAACGCGTCTTGTGACGAGTCCGGCGCCTTGCCGCGGATGCCTTGTATAACGCTGGTGTTGTCGATACATATGTGGATTGGATGACCGCGATTGGTGAGCAGAGCCCTTCTGAGGCCGGTTCGCGCCCCTTCGACCTCGGCGTCGAACACTTCTGCTAGTCCGAGTCGGCCGCACCCTTGTGCTATGCGTTTGGAGTCTCGGTAGATGACGAAGCCGTACCCCACGGCTCCGTTCGTCGCCCTGGAGCCGTCCGAGAAGACGATCATATGGCTTTCCGGTACTGTCTTTAGCCAGCGCTCGAAAGCTTTCGCAGCCTCTTCTTTGCATTGAACTACTATCTGATCCTGTGAGCTTGGCAGGTACTGTGATTGAAGGAACGCTGGTCTTCCGCATCTTGGCAGAAGTTCAGCCGTCCGTTGTAGTCTCGTCTGTTGCTGTCCCTGCTGGGAGAGCCGCGCGACTAGCGGGTGTCGGCGATCAATCCTCTGTAGTCGGACTGCGGCCCGTAAGCGGACGCCCTCTAAGGCGACTTTGGCTGACGGTAAGCCGGCGTCTCGGAGGAGGCTACTGGTTGGCGTTGTCCTCCAGACAGGCAGAACGGCCCTTGCTGCCGCTGTAATGACGCTGTCGATCTTCTGCACGAGCCCCTTTTGGCCTGTGTTGACGGGTCTTCCTTGGAGAGGCGGATTCGTGTCTGTCTCCGCTTGGCGTCTCGAAGCCGGCTTCGTGATACCTGCGTACCATGTTTCGGCGCCGAAGAGCGCGATCGGCAGTACGCAGGAGACGACGGCTTTTCG
Organism: Colletotrichum godetiae; assembly: GCF_030913485.1. Classification (NCBI taxonomy): domain Eukaryota; kingdom Fungi; phylum Ascomycota; class Sordariomycetes; order Glomerellales; family Glomerellaceae; genus Colletotrichum; species Colletotrichum godetiae. The sequence goes on from NW_026851364.1 coordinate 12,228, forward strand.
CACGGCGGCCGCTGGGAGTCCCCTCTTTGTGTTCGTAAGCTGTCTCAGATGTTGAGCTGCCCTCTTTGCTGCAGCTACTTTTGCGTCGACATGGTGCCGGAAGGACAGTCTCTTGTCGAACCAGACACCCAGCCAGCGTACAGGTTTCGTCGAGGCCTTGACCACCAAATCCCCCGCCCGGACCTCTGGCAGCTCCGCTGGCTGGCCGTGCTTCCTAGTAAAGTGGATGACCTCGCACTTGCTCGGGTCAAAGGAGACCTTGTTCTCCAAGCCCCATCTGAGAATGCCGGCTGCGCTTCGGTTGAGTATTGCGACGTTGCTCTCCAGGGAGGGGCTGATGGCCAGAGTGGCGATGTCGTCCGCGTACCCGAATCGCGCGTTCGGGTCGTCTTCAAGTATCTCTGCGATGTAGAGCAGAAAGGCAATGGGAGATAGTGGTGACCCCTGAGGCAGCCCGCATGACAGCGGGAAGTACTCCGTTGTGCTTTCTTCCAGTCGGACTCTAGCGGTGCGGTTGCAGCAGAAGCTAAAGATCAGTCTGGTCAGGCCATGTGGCCATCCCTGCTGACGCAGTCTAATGACGAGCCGGTTCCGAAGGACGGAGTCGAACGCCCCTTTTACGTCCATAGTCAGAAGTGTCGCCGTGAGTCCTTTTAGGAGGGCCATCTCGATGTCGTGGGTGAGGCAGGTCGTCAGATCGACGGCTGACCTGCCTTGTAGAGCCCCGATCTGTTGCGGACTGATGATGCGCTCGACAATCGCCAGGGACGCCATCCTTCTGGCTATCAGTCGCTCTAGTCCCTTGCCCAGGCACGAGAGGAGCGCGATCGGCCGCCAGGACCCGGGCTTGGAGGCATCCCTGCCGGCCTTCTGGATCATGACCACCTCAGCTCTGCGGAAGGGCAGAGGAAAGTGGCCGGCCCGCATACAGGACTGGAATAGCTGCCTGACCGGTTCCGAGATGACATCCCAGCATGCCTGGAGGAGGCGTGTTGTGATGCCGTCCACACCAGGGGTCGTTGTCTTTGTTAAGGTGGCCGTCTTCACTTCTTCTCCGCTAACATTGTCCTGCCAAGTAATCGCTCGCCTCGGGACGACGGGTACGTCAAACGGGTCACCCGGTGCGTCATCTTCCGCACTAAACCTGTCGAGAAGGGCTCCCCGAAGCGCTTGAGCCTTTTCGTTAGTATCCTCGATCGTCTGGTTGTCCACAACCAATGGGGGTGCTCTGGTCAGTAGGCTCGCCTTCCGCCAACCCATGATCTGGTACAGGTCCCGGTCTGAAGCGACTCCATCGATCTTTCCGGCCCAGTATGCTCGCTTAGCCTTCCTCACCGTGCTCAGGAACGCCTTTCGTTTCTCCATTAGATAAAGGTGCGCATCTTGCTCCGTCTCCCAGGCTTGTTGGTTGCGGGCAGCACGGTATGCTCTGTGGGCCTCTGCGCATTCCTCCGTCCACCAAGCCGCGCCTTTACCATGTTTTCCTCTCTTCTTGCCGACCGCCTCAATGGCTCGGGAGAAGAGCTCGACGATGTGACTTGCCTGCCCGTCCAGGTCTTCCGGAGTAGGTTGATCCCCCAGATTGGGCATCGCAGCTAGCCCCCTTCGATCAGGTCTCTCAGCCGAGGCAGCGCCGAGTCGGGCACTGACAGTGGCCGTGGCTGCGGGTGGCCCTCTCCCTGTGACACTGGGCGTTTGAGTAGTGGTATGACGGCCACGATGGCCTCGTGGTCAGCTCCCGGGTGTAGCTGTGGGCTGACCTGCGCGTGCGCAAAAGGGATATTAGAGAAAGCCAGGTCCAGGACATGTCCGCAATCCTGGGTTGCCACCCCAACTTCGCTGATAAGAGAGAGATTGTGGCCGTCTGCCCAGCCTGCGATGTCATCTCCCCGGTTCCCGTTCCTCGTCCCGGGCTCCCAAGAGTAGTGATGCGCGTTGAAGTCACCCGCGATCAAAGCTCGCTCCGGGGGTTTGAGTTCTAGCAGTATCCCTGTTGTGCGGCTGTGGGGGTCGCGGGGTTGTCTGTACACGTTGACGATAGTCGTCGTTTTGTCGACCACCAGCCACAGTACGTCTCTCGTGTGGACAGGCCTCTGCTGCTCCACCGTCATCCCTATCCCTTTGCGTGTGTAGGTCAATACTCTTGGTCTGGTTCCTTCGCTGTCCCAGAAGTCGACCGGGACGAAAGAGTCGAAACCCGGGTGCGTGTTCAGTTGCACGTTTCCGTCCTTCCAGCCCGTCCAGGGTTCCTGGACGAGGACCACATCTATCTGAGCCTCCCAGCAGAGCTGCAGGAAAGCCGTGTGCGCCGGGGAGATCTTTCCGACGTTGCCCTGCGCAACGCGTAGCATCCGTGGGGTCGCCGCTCTCGGCTTACGTCTCCGAGTCGAGTTCGAGGTGGGTGTAGGCATTCGCGACGTTGTAGTTTGGCTTCTGTGCTGCCCGTTGGCTCCTGCTTGGCATGGGTAGCACGGGACGGTCGATGGAGGTGTTGTCGGGGGAGTCTTCGCCTTCGCCTTCGTCCGCCTCGTCTTCATCCATGCTGCTGCTGTCAGTGCTTCCGTCACCGAGGCAAACGATCGAGCTTGCGGAGGGCGTTCTCGTGCGCGCGCGCTTGGCGCCGGGTTGCTGGTTCTGGCTGGTGGAGGTAGGGACGCCTGCCGCCTCCTGGCTACTGTCGGATCGAGTAGCCTTGTACAGAGTGTCCGATGCTTTCTGGCCGGCCTTCCGGATCCGAGCCCGCTCCTTTCGACCGGGAAGGGAGACGACGCCGTTTACGGCCGAGGGCCTCGCTGGGCAGTCTGTGTGGCTGGCTTGGAAGGGGCCGCAGCAGTTGGCACATTGGGGCCTGGCCATGCAGGGTCCCGTTTCGTGTGAATCGGAAGGTCTTCCGCAGTTGCTGCAGATCGGTCGTCGTCCGCAGAACCGGTTGGAGTGGTAGCCCTGGCAGCCGGGGTCGTGTCGGATGAGCGTCCTTCGTTTCTTGACGGGCAGAGATCTGCCGCTTTGGTTGAAGAGCCTGAAGGGCGTGACCTCTGATGTGAATGATATGAGCCAAGATATTTCGTTCGTGACTGGGTTGGGCCCAAGGCGGGACGGTCGAGCAAGGACAGGCTTCTGTCCTGTCTGTGCGAAGACCTCATCTTCAACGAGTGTGGCTGGGTCCAGGACGTCCCCGCCAATGCTGTGTAGTTTTGTTGGGCATCGCGGCACAACGTAAGTGTACCACTTGATAGGCGTCTCGACCTGGTGGGCGCCGAGGCATTCCGCCAGCTTTGCCTTACTTGCAAGTAGTCTTTCCTGTATTTGCTTGTTTCGCGGCTTCAGAGAGTAACCTGTGCTGATATGGTAGACGTGGGGAAGGTCCGCTAGCCCCAGGCCAACGGCCTTACAGACGATCTGTCGTACGGCGAACGGTGCGATCTTCCGAGCGGCCGCTAAGCTTTCTTCCGGGACGCGGGCAAAGATGCGGAGGTCCTCCTTCGGCTGCGCCTGCGGCTGATCCTCGGCGGGGAGTGTGGCCTTCGGGCGGGCAGAGCTCTGGCAGCTCTGGCCGCTCCGGGTCGCCGCAGTGGTGTTGCCCGCCATCGGTGCGACGACAGCCGCCCAACTCCGGGCCGCTATTGGGCTTGTCTCGTGATTGATCAGTCTCTTGAGGGTTTGAATGACATAGGCAGTGGCTTCTTTCGCGATCTGCTTTCTAGAACCGTCAAAGCTGGCGACAACGCTGTCGACGGACCGTGCAATGGTCAGAAAGACGTCTTTCCGTGCCTCGTACTGTCTAGCTTCTTCTGCAAGGGCTGTCAAGACGGACCCTGTGGCAGATCCGCTCGGAGCAGATGCGGTAGAGGCTGCGGGCCCCTCGGCCGAGGTAGGGGCGTCGGTGGTGGCATCAAGCTGGCTTCCCGTTAGGCTGGGCCGGGTCGGCTGTGCCTCGACGTCGCGGCGTCGCTTAGCTCTTGAGGTGGGGTTCGGCTCCGGAGGTGTCCCGGAGCCTGGTTCGGGGTCGGCTTGGTCGGCCGACATCAGTCCGGTGCCCGACGGCGGCTGTGAGGCCATCGCGGATGCGGGCTCCGGCAAGGGGAGGTGAAGAGTTTTCGGCTGTTAGTAATTTGGTGGTAGGCTCACTCATTCACTAACAGCAGATGCCAAGAAAAATTAGGCGAGAGGGAAGTTGCGGATTGTGTTGTGCGGAGAGAAGTATGAGAAAGTAAGGTAGTGAGCGGAGCTATTTGTGTCTATAGTACTCCGTAGTAAACAGATGAGCAAACAAAAAGCCACGTTTCGCACATGCTGATCTTGAACCGTCGTGTCCAATCTTGAGGCAGGCTGCATGTAGGGTCTCAGAGTATGTATGACAATAAGAAATCGTGTGTTCGTCTTGATTGGACAAGGACTTTGCTTGTGTGCCTGGTGTCTCGATTCCAAGCCACCAGCGACAGCGTCTCTGTGAAACTTGTTTGCGGATTCGTACAATGCCGCAAAGGTTTTTATACCTGTCCCACGGCTCTTTAAGCCCGCTCAAAGTGATCATACGACCTTGTCGATGTCTCTACTAAAAAGAGTTGCCCGTAAATGCGATTTGATCCAGTACCCTCGTTGCTGATCCTAGGGCCCAGCACAGTCTACATCAGGAACCAGCCTACTCACCCGATGCCCTTGATCCGTCCGTTTCCCCTCCTCTAATTCTCTGCCTCTTGGACATGTCTGTTTGGCTGACGCCGTCTACGAATGAAAGAGCAAGGAACTACTGCACCTACATCACTATCCTTCCACCTCCTCCGTCATCGTCCTTTAACTACCCGCTCTCCGCAGCACGTGAGTGGAAGCAGCTTACAGCTCTGTGAGTTTCACAGGCCTCGCAAGTATACAGGCACGACCATTCTCTGATTCACATCAACGGACTGAACGAAGTGAATATTATTTGAAATATATTCCGCGAAGGGTATCTAAGAATCGAACGATGACAAGCCATACGAGATCCCAAGTGGGACTCTCATAGCACAACCTCTACCTAAGTCACCAGGCCATCACTCGCAACTTTTTCCTGAAAATTTCCAGTCAAGGCAACTTGAACTCAGGAGCACCGCTCCTGAGTTTCCCATCATCGGGCATTTAGCACTTGGCGCCGGAGCCGGATGGAATGCCAGAGCACTCGGAAGAGGACTTGCCACCGGTGACGGAGACACCAGACCACTTCCAGTTGGAGCAGGCACCCTTGGCGCAAAGGATGTACACGTTGGTGCCCTTGGCGGCGACGGTACCCTTGACGTTCTTGACGGTGACATCGGTGATGGGGATACCAGCGGTGGGCTTGCCAGTAGGGCTGCCGTTCTCGTAGTCCTGCTGGATGACAATGCCCTTCTTGTTGATGTTCTTCAGGGTGATGTTCTCGAAGGTGATACCGTTGACCTTACCGGTCTTGTTGGCAATGGTCTTGATACGGATACCGTTGTCGGCCTTCTCGATGGTCGAGTCGCGGATAATGATGTTCTGGACGGTGTTGTCGGTACGTCCACCAACGGAGCCGATGGAGAGACCGTGGGAGCCGTAGCAGTATCCGTTCTCGAAAGTGATACCGGTACCGGAGTTGATGGCCAGGCAGTCGTCCTGGTTGTAGACCTTGGCGCCGGAGATGGTCACGTCAGAGGACTGACCGACATCGAAGGCATCGGTGTTGTGGCCTCCCTTGGAGTCACCATCCTTGTTGTCGAAAAGGATGTTGGAGCTAGAGAACAATGAGTTAGCGTGGATTTCATAAAGCTTGCATTGAGTTACGACTTACACCTTGAGGCCGGAGACGCTGTTGATGGAGAACCCGTGGGCCGGTGTGTTCTTGACGTTCAAGCCAGAGATGGAACCGTCGTTGATCTTGACCTTGAAGAACTTGGGCTTCTTCTTGCCACCGTTGCCTCCCTTGCCGTCCCACCAGCGCTCACCCTCGCAGGAGATGGAGTTGCCGGAAGCACCGACAACGCTGACCTTCTTACCGCCGATGGCGATGAGGGGGCCCTCCCACTCCTTGTAGCCAAAGGTGGTGGTGCCCTTGAAGGTAACCTTGGTTCCGTCCTTGAGGCCAGTGAGGTCGAGGGTCTCGCCGGCGGGGACCTTGATGCCGTTGAGGACGATATCGGTGCAGGAGGTCTTCTTGGACATGGCCGTCTTGGCGTCGGTGAAGGTGCATGAGGCACGGGTGTCGAGCTCGGCGGGGGCGGCGGCAGCCAGGGCGCTAAGGCCCGCGACAACGGAGAGGAACTTCATCGTTTCTTGATTTGTTTTGGTATGTGATCAACACGTGAGATACTTCCGAGTATGTACAGAAATGTCGAATGAAAGACTAGAGTCGGTAAAAAAAAAAAAGAATGTGGTTGAAAAGAGAGTGAATGAAGAAGCACGATGGGGTATCGAGAATAGAAGCAAAAGAGGTGGGCAGAAAAGACGATACTTATATGATGTTGTCGAACATGTAAATCTGTAGACCTCCTCTTCCCCTTTCATTTAGTTGCAGCTCGTTGGAGGCTCGTTGGATCTCCGCAACTGGATACGGTGCGGCTCCCACGCCGGATAGTCGGCATCACCGTTGTCTATCTCCCCGGTCTCTGGAAGGAGCTAAGAGGAGCCCATGATTTCAAAACCACCTTTAATCTGACCTTGCAGCGCCGGAGTGTTGCCCCGAAGGACCGAAAAGAGGAGGCGACTCCCCACACTGGCTTTGATCATCTAAGCTTCAAATCATGTAAGCCCGCGGCGCGAAGCTAGCACGTGGGGAGCAGTATATTAGGCGAATCGGTCGCCCAGTATCCGATGACCCAAGTCTGACGATGGGATCATACCCGGTCATTGTGGACTTGAGACGAACAGGGCTGAAGGGAACCTACACCCAAAGTCGGTGTAAGTCGCCCTACCAGCGAAATACCGAGACATGATCAGAGGTCACCTTCCAAGACTTCTAGACCGTCTGATCGAGTCGATTTCATCACCCCCGACGCGTGGCGGCAATGAAGAAACTGCCTCTTCAGGTAGTATCCCAATCTCAGTGGCATCTTGGCTTCCTCTTGGCATAGGCTTGACTTGCCGATCGATCCGATCATGGACTTCTTGGGATCCAGAAAGCCCCAGAAAATCACGGTCTTTTACCCACCAGCAATTGCGGCTGACCCAGTGTTTCCCTGTGTGAATCTGTTTGAAAGGGGAAGTTTCCATAGAAAATAAATGCCAAGAAGGGAGGTGAGGTAAGGATTCTGCAGGTGTGTGACAAGGCGACATGCATCTGCCAACTTACTCCAACAAGGCATGTTCCTTTCCAGCCAACAACATTGATCGTTGTAAGTAGTTACGAAAACCTGTCGAGAGTTGATTCCTGTCTTTCGTGAGGCTCATTCCGCCGTCGTCTCGTTAAGAACTTGATGACGAACGAGAACGGAGAGCCCGGGCTTTACCGAAAGTGGTGTGATTAACCTTAAAGCCCTAATTGCACTCCAAGCATGCGAGGACCGACGAGCCGCCTGCCTTGTGGGGACAGAGCCTCTCCTTTCGACGGATACGGACTTCCGCGTAAACTTGCCCTGTCAGCCGACGGGAAGCTGTTAGGGGCGAGCAGGCCTCCTATTATCGGTCCCGAATTAGGATTACCTCAAGACGGGCATGTTTGTGGGTGACAAGTTTAGACAAATGAATTTGGGTGAACTTCGGGCTTGATCCGACAGTGGACATTTCCGTCATCTACGTGGACCAGGGGGCCCTTGGTTCCTTTTTTATCGGGTTCCGAACTTTGCGACTCACCTGCTTTTAGCGTCGGATTATGCTGATTCATGGTGGGCTTATGGATTGGATCTAACCTACTCGAGTAGGTTTTGCCAACTCACGGCGCAATTTCGAACGGCAGCAAAAACCGACTTGGTAGTGGTTCATGCAGCAACATTCAAGCTTACACACTTTAGCCACCGGATTCTGGCCATGGAGATTCAACATACATGAAACTGCCGGTCCTTGGAACACTTTATTTCTGTCTCCGCATTACGCTAGAAGGAAAAAGAAAAACACGAAGTCCCTTCTTCGGTCACTGGTGGCACTGGTCTTTGTGAGTTGTCTCTTTCCTGCTCGGCCAGTTGCGGATATCCCGCTACAAATGACTCCGGAGTTCGTCTTCGGTCCATTTCCACAACTCCTCCCTCTTGTCCTTGTCATTGCTCAACCTCGTACCTTTACCGGTGACGCCAACTGGGAAGTAGAAAGTGCCGCTCTTGACGTCCGGGTTGAAGGACGCCCAGAGCTGATTGAGTGCGCCCTTTTGAGGACTGACGGCTACAATTTTAGTGCCGAGGTACACAATCGTGCCCAAGATGAAGTTGGACTTGTTGATAATGGACTGTGCCAGATTTGTGTCGACGACACCCGGGTGCACACTGACAATTTTGAGCTCGGGGTGCCGCTCGGCGAGGGCAGCAGCATAGTGAATGTTGGCCACCTTCGATATCCCGTAGCGATAACGGCTGGGAGTTTCGGGCATCTTGGTCTTGAGCTTGTCGAATTGGTAACTGTCTTTGGGCGCCCAGCCTTCCGCGCCCGAGGAGAGAAATACGACCCTCACGTCTGGGTTCTCGGTCGCCGTCTTCTTTAAGGTGGGCATCAGGAGTTGAGTGAAGAGTGCATGACCCATGTGGTTTGTGCCAAATTGGATCTCGTAACCCTCCTTTGTGAGCCCCTCGGGCGTCGCCATAATTCCAGCATTATTGACGAGCAGGTCCAGCCGAGAAGAAGTCTCATTAAACTGTTTCGCGGCAGCTTTGATGCTCTCGAAGGAGGACAACTCAAGCGGCAGATGAGAAATCGGCGCAACGCTGGAGCCTTCTTTCTTCAGTGCTTCGATTGCAGCCTCTCCCTTTTCCTTCGAGCGCCCTGCGAGGTAGATATGCGCGGGGTTGTGCTTTGCAATCTGCCGGATCGTCTCCAGTCCGAGGCCGGCATTACCACCGGTCACGAGGATGACCTTTCCTGTTAAGTCTGGGATATCAGAGTCGGGCTTGAAGTTGTACCCGCCCATCAAGAATGCCGTCGCCATCTTTGGGTTTGATTAGGTTTATGTCTACGTCGTTTAATACCTGACTGCGTCTATCGTTGGACGAGGTTGATCAGATCATGGGGACAGTTTTCCCGCGCAAACGCGTTAGTCCTTATATACCCTCATTTAGAGTTTCATGTTTCAAACTTGGCGTCCGACCGTCCCGAGCTCGACACCAGCTCACCGACGATATCGGTTGCAAATGTGGTATTGGTGGTTTCAGGGTTCAGGGTCCCCCGCTTTGACCGATAGTTCCAGAGGTCGTTAATGTTTGGGCGATAATAGTCCGATGCGTATTATAACGACATCGATGGACCTGCCGAGGTATGTCGGCGTGAAAATCTGTTTAGGAGGCCGATTAGGGGAGCTAGGAGCATTCAACTATTACAGTGTACGAGCCAGGCTGAGGGCCGTCGGTGGAACCTGGACTCCCAGGCCCTAGCAGCCGCCGCGATGTTACCCCGAGCGGGCAAACGGGTGGACATTACACCCGATGATGGCATTGATTTACTTCATATGTTGCGTCTTGATGATGGATTGCTTCGGAGAAATGGGTCTTAAGGTGGCTCCGGCTCCCACACGAATAGTTTGCAGGGTAACTCTTGGCAGGATCCATTGTCAAAGAAATAGTTTGAACAACACCTGACGGTAGTCTCGCGAGTGGTGAGGAGGATTCGATCATACCACTCTAAACCCCAGAGCTATCGGCATCATCAACATCCTTCTGGCTCCTGAGCTGTCTGATTCCAGTGTACCGCCAGTTGGAGATGTAAGTCTCGAAAGCCTGCTCTCCATGCTTCCCGTTAGATGTTGCGTAAATGCCTATAACAGAACCTAATAGTGTCTTCGTCAGTAAGAATCCACGTTATCTTCAGTTGGTGTGATTTCACCAGAGTAATAAGGGACCAGCTCAGTCCCCTTGCAATGCCCGAAAACTCTGACATTTGAGTCTTGCCTGGGGCCAGCAAGGCCAGCGGAGAATACGAAATGAGTGCTGTTTACAGCCTCAATCTGGAGAGAGATCTTCTGTCCGGCCCAGCCGTCGGGAAGAGGGTAAACCTCGTTCGGCGGATGTTCAGTTGCCCTGTACGGCGTTTCCGAAATGCCACGAAACCGAAGGTGCGGTCGGAGATCCTCGCGCCCCTCCGGCCTCAGCATGACGATGCCGAGATCAAAGTGCTGTGCTTGATCTTGTATGATCGATACACCGACCTCCATCTCTTCCTTTGTAAGTGACTTTGCCCAGTCGACGTCAACGCGGAATTTGAAGAGTGAGTGAGCCATCCGCCGTCCGACGAAAGTCTGACCACGTCCCAAGGCAAAGTCGGCGTCGAAAGCTGTGAGATTCAGGACGGAAGACTTCAGCGCTAATGTATTCCAATGACCCGGTGGCGAGACTATATAGTTTCTGGCCTTTGGAAGACGCCAGTGGATGAAGTGAATGGGCAAACTACTTCCCGGCGGAAAGGTGATGACATCGTCCGCGTTGCTGAGTTGACCTTCCCCCTTTTCTATTATAGCGTCCGTGGGTAGAGGCCAGCCAGAGACGTCGCCAGTGACCGGCGTGAAGACTGGGAACTCGCCCTCTTCCCAGGTGACGGGTGTAAGCACTGTCTCTCTTCCCATCGGCAGGTTGCCGAAGTATGCCCCAGGATCCTGGCCATAGGTGCCACCAGCCCGCGTTGCCAATGCGACTGACCACCAATTTCCATCCGCATCCTGGAATAGATCAGCGTGCCCGACAGCTTGGAAGTAGGAGCTGGTGTCGTTCGCAGAAGTCAACAGTGGATTTCCCGGCGCTGGATCGTATGGTCCCTTTAGACTCTTTGATCGAGCCATTGTGACCATATGGTTCTCGCGTGTGCCGCCTTCAGCGAGGAGCAGATAGTACCATCCATCACGTTTCCAGATATGAGGGGCCTCAGGAGAGCGCCCACCGGTACCGTTCCAGGGCATGATAACGTTTCCGATTTCGCCGGTTTCCAAGTCGAGCGGCGCGTGCATTATTCCTGGGTAGTATGCGGCCGTGTGCGCACCCGAGACGTATGTATTTCCATCATCGTCCCAGAATGGCGACGGGTCGAAACCAGGGAAGCTGAAGTGGACCGGATCTGACCAGGAATCTGAGCTGTAGGGATCTGTCGATGTGAGGATGAAGTTGTCCCAACGACTATCGTTGGTTCTCGGGAGTTGCTGGTTCACAAGAGTGCATAGAACATAAAACTTGCCCTCGTGGAAGCGCAACGTGGGGGCATACATGCCGCTGGTGGCCTTTGGCAGAAATGCTAGACCTGGCAGCTGATCTGCTCGACTTAATGCGTTGGAAACATGTTTCCAGTGAATCAAGTCTCGACTTGCGTAGATAGGTAAACCAGGGAAGGCGAGGAAACTAGATGTGGCACAGAAGAAGGTATTGCCCAATTCTGGAACAAAGATACAGCTCGGGTCCGGGTTGAAGCCGCTGATGATGGGGTTTTGGAAGGTTGAATTTTGAGCCCGGCCAAACCCGGAGAGGGCTAATGTTAGAAGTCCGAATCTCATCGTGAGATCACTGACTCCTGAGTAACATCCAAGCTACTGGCCCCTTTGACAGGTGGTTCCAAGCTGGCTTTCACCACCTTATTAAACTTTAGGGTGCCCCAAGACTCCAGTCAACCCCGCAGCACCGAAGGAAAACCTCCATCGTCTTGTGTCGATTTCCACACCGAGAAGAGATCTCAGCCGTAGTCGACAGCCGTTTACGAGACCACGGGGGAATGTGCGGCGCTTTTCCGAGAGACCGGCACCGTATGAGGCCTTACTCGGGGATTTGTGGTATTAGCCTAAAATCCCGAAGCACTGATCTTGTCCTATTAAGCTCCAATCCAACTGCGGGGGATATGCAGGATCGCTAAGGCCAAGACTGGGGAAGTTGGAGATATGACACATTTCCGTCAAATCCTTCGCTCGTAGTAGCAGCAAGCTATTCATTTGGCTAGAAAAGCAATTGCATATCCGGTGCAGTTTTTGACCAGCATGGGTTGCGCCGGAAACCTTGCCAACGTTATGACTCGTTTGCGGCTAATAAATGTTCACCGTTGCTACGGAGACTTGCTCTTGCCACTTCGTCTCCTTCACCCTGACTAGAGCTCCAAAGAACTCAGCTGAAAGGCCGTCTTGAAGACATTGCTTCATGCCTTCAATTCTTCTCGGCACTGCTTCAGGCCTTTGCGTTGTTTACCATCCTCATCAAAGTTTTCCTCGCCCAACCACGCTTCCAAGCCACCCTTGATAACTGGCCACTCATCATCTGTGATGCTGAGCCAAGCTGTATCTCTGCGCCTCCCCTTGACAACCATGTGTTTTCTGATAATTGTCAGTTGCCGACCGAGAATGAGCTCCATAGATGTCTTACCTGAAAATGCCTTCATACGTATACCCTAACCTCTCAGCAGCTGCGAGGCTCGGCGTGTTCAAATGATTCGCTTTCCATTCGAGCCTGTAGTTACCCAGGCAATCGAAAGCATTCTTCATGAGAAGGTACTGGGCCTCGGTGGCAGCACGCGTCTGCTTAAGTTGCTCACTGAAGATGATGCATCCGATTTCAATGCGTCTGTGGGTCGGAACAATGGAGAGGTACGCCATCACACCCACTGGCTCGGATGATGGATCCGATGCCGGGCCAGATAATATAGTGAAGTACAATGGGTCTTTGGAAACGCTCCACTCCTTGAACGCGGCCTCGCATTGTCCGAACTCGAGAAAAGGTTCATTGAAGAGGTATATCCAACGCCAAGCATTTTCTTCCCGGCCGAGATGCTTGAAGATGGCCTGCGCATGCGATGGTTGCAACGGGACCAGGGAGGTGTATCGGCCGTGGAGCGGGGTATGGGACGGGGCCGTTGCTGGATCGGCGGAGGCTACAAGAGGTCCAACGGGAGGGTCCATGATTTCGGCAGGTCTGTATTGATAGAAGAGAACCTATTGACAAGATTTTAACAATGTTAAAGACGATATCAATGTTCGCAACGAGTTTTAAACTATAAGTATGAGCTTCTGACGATGACTCAGGGGGTCACGGATGTAAATCCTTCAAAGCACGACAGCTTCGGCGCGAAGTGGGGCGACCGGCCCGGTCGCGGGCAAGACATGGATACCAAATACGCCAGACACGCGCAACTTCGGCGCAGCGTTTCCGGAGCAGATGATGTTCGGGTCGGTTAAGCCTTTGTACTAAGCTATGAACAGATTCCCTCGGTTTCATCACCTGGCTATTTTGCCGCGTCATACCACGATATTCTCTCCAGACTTGAAAAGGAGGCTGGCTGGCAATGAAGCTGTTGGCCTATTGAGTCACTAGTAGTGCCTGACTAGCTGGTCTATTTATTCACTCTCAACGTCAAAGTTCGCTCAGGGAATCCGGCGCGGTGATTACTTCCGCTTCAAAACTCACATGTATTGCAATCCCCCGCCTTTCTCCTTCCGTGTAGTAGCTAGGCACCGGGCGTTCAAACTCAGAAAAGAAACAGCGCGATGTAATAAAAGAGAGATATATAGATACTTCCGTCTTTCAGGGGACAGCAAGGAAAACCAATTCATGAACTGATCTCTGTTCCCTCAGCAATTCGCCAGTAACAATGAGCGATGCTACTGGGTTCTGCAGCCTTTCGGCACGGAAGTCGAATGCAACACTGCAAAGATTATTTGTGGATTTTCCAAAGTCCAATTAAGCTTGGTTACAGTTAGTTGCACTCCTCCATGCTTAGGTAGGGAATGGAAAGCGTAACGAGTCTTGGCACACACGTCTCCTCTCGGCGTCTTTACCTTACTAACAACGGCCCTTCTGTCATCCTGAAGGGCGTGGTTGGGCCGAGGCTCGGCATTTGTCCAAGTCTAATCTATGCAGATTTCACTTTGACTGGCCTAAATAATCAGACCCTAAAAGAAAGAAGATAGAACGGCGAGTAAAAGCCAAATCGTTCCATTAAGAACCCACCCTACTTCAACTTGTTATCACTGAACGACCTGGCCATACATTGATCTCGAAATTTCCGGCTTGTTCAAGTTTCACTGCTGACTTGGGCAGCTGCAACGGGGCCTCCTAAGATTCGGGACATTGAGGCCACAGACTGCCTGTGAGTTCTCACTCTCGTGTCCAGCCAGCGTCACAGCGGATGCTACCATTCCCAATGCTTGCATGCCGCCGGTAAAATGTCTGTCTGCCAGCTGGAGCTAAGAGGTAAACGATGGGACTTTGGTACGATGGTTCTTGGCTTCAACTCCTAGACTGATGTGCCGATCATTCTTCGCAGCCGACCGATCACATAGATATTTGACGCATAAGAAAGAAGGTCGCTAGAAGAGAACGCATGTGGGTTCTCCGGATCAGTCTCGCAGCCTCGTTTAGGCAAGTCCATGGCACAGTAAACTGTGTGGAGATGTAAGCTTACTTACATTCAATTGCAAAAGGGTAACAGCCGCTACAGCGATGCTGCACTGAACTGTTGTGCCAATGTCAACATCATAGGTATGGTGAGGAGGCAGGAGCTAAGACGGAAGATTCTATCATCAAGAATCAGATCCTCTGACGTTTTGGCAATCAATCATGAAGCTTGGTATTACTATACAAACTCGTACACTTCCTCCCTCGAGATATCATCTAACCTCCTTCGCGCACAGATTTCGAGACTCCGCTTTCAGACAAGTCTTCAGCAATGGCCCGAGTCACCCTGTCTTCCATCACTTTGTTCTTCCTGGTGGCTATCACAGCTGCGTCTCCTGCTCCTCTTGCAAGCTCTCGAGATACCGTTGCGGTCGGTGACTGGTCCTGGGAACAATGGGTCGAGACTATCATTGCCAACCCTGATAGTGCTCTATCCGTCGATGAGGCCCTTGAAGCCGCGGCTAAATCCGTCGCTGCCGATCTGGGTCAGTCTCTGATATTCTTCATCAGTCCCCAGTTGCTTGAAGTTGAACTGATTGCAGATCTGCTAATAAGGACATTGTGTTAGATGGCTCACTTGAAAAGAGACAGGAGCAGTTTCTCGTATGCAACGATGGCAAGCCTTCCGCATGGGTAAGCAAACAGCAAAACTCAATGGCCCTCCCTAAGTAAGAAGGCTTCGCTAACAGCACTACGCAGGCACCTGATGCCGTGACGTGTATCAATTACCTTGCCGATCTCAATGCCAACTGTGGTACTGTGACTGTCACGGCAATGTGTACGGCTGGTAATGCGCAGATTGTTGGAAGCGGCAGTGGTGCCGGAGAAGTGAGCACGCACTGGTATGCCGGACTCGCCCCTCCAGACTCGCATGAGCATCACATGAAGCTAATACCCTGCACTTCCCAGTAACAATGTTGCCCGTACTGCTGGACGCATCATGGATCGCTGCTGGAGATCCGACAACACCGTTCAGGGTGGCATGCCGGCTTATGAGCAAGGAGCGATGTGGGTTTATGTCTCAGCTCCCCTGATCTAAATCGGAAACGACATCAACTTGGGGATGTGGTAACCGGACAAGGTCAATCTCCAAGTAGTGGCATGGGTACTGTGACATATTTTAATTTTTGATCGAGTGTATGACCCTGCTTGAACGGGCACGATGGGCACGGAACTCCATTGTCCCTACTACTTCACTTGAGACTCCTGGTAATGAAACACAAACATTCTACCAAGCTATTGCCGACTTGATTCTATATCAAATGTCCAGCACAAAGTAATTCTACAGTAAGGCCCCTCAAATATGAGTGAGCCAGTGTACCTTTGACAGGCAGGTAACATTAATGTGGAAAGTCAAAGCGTTATCACACATCATCCAGGTGGACGTCCAGCTCAATACGCGGGTCTCCAATCCAGGAACCAGTTCGTGGGTTCCACCACGCCAGCTTTGTCCGAGATATGATCGAGATACCCCTTATAGTAGCTCAATGGAGCAAAGTCTTCCTCGAAGCTCAACTTGTAGATCTCGCCAGTGATATCAGTCATAGAACCGTCAGACTTGCACTTGAGTATGCATCTAAGTCGCGAGTTGAATCAGCTAGGGGAACCATGATGTTCTAGAGAGTGTCGGGGCAACCAGGTCCAGAACTCGAGAGTTTCGACTCACGCTTGCCATCTCCCCTTTCCCTTCAGGGCATTTCGCATGTGATATGTATTTCTCTCGCAGATCGCCATGCATATGGTTGTTCTGGTCCATGGGTATGTGCCTTGGGGGTTAAGACCTGCCCAGGGAAATGCTCCAAGTTTTGATCTGCCCTGGAGACTCCTGGAAGAGGGTGGAAGTGTCCTAGCATCTATCAGTGCCTCTTCATCATCATTAATCGAATTTCCGAGAAATGGACTCACCTAGAGTGAATTCTCGGCTTGTCCTCGTTAACTTCGTCGGCGTCTGCACCCGACCTTATGGTGGGGTTCCCAGCTACGGAAACCTCGACTCGTTTTTTGAGCGATTCTTGAGGTCGAGGAGAGATTGAGTCTCTAGTACCCGTCGAGATCTCAAATTTTCTCAAGCTTCCCGCAAGTAGAGTCCGGTTGATTGGCAGCGTGGTTCTGTAAGGGTCCAATCTGGAGCCAACGTAGGGCTTAGGGCCTCGAAACTCGGCTTTGGCGGGTGCTGTCTCTCCATGGCCAATGAATGCAACGAGAAAAAGGAACTTCGAAAATTGATACAGGTTCATCTTGAGGTCATAAGCAGTAGTTTTCTCCTAGTGCTGAAGAGACTAGAGATGCATTACACCTGAATGAAAGCTTAATATGAAATCGAGGTCGGCTGCTTCTGTTTCTCGGACTGAAAGATCTGGTTTCAATTGAGCGGGCTTATATCATTAATGTAGAAACGTACAGATTGAGGCAACTAAATTGAAAGCTCCGCTTCTGGAAATTCTCCTTCAGCCTCCAAACTTGGAAGAGCAAAGAAAATAAGGGCCGAGTCGTGTGGGTAGGAGAGATAAGGGAGAAATCCCGAACGGACACATGCACATACAGCTCCCATGTATGGCGCTCAGTGCCAAAACCGTATTACGCGGAGCAAATCGCAGGGAAAATTTTGTGGCACATCAACGTGCGTGATCTTGGCGTCATCCGAGGATCTTGTCGCCGAGGTCCCAAGCAAAGCGCAAAGAAACCTATCTCGGGAGGGAAAGTTTCCCTAGGGTGGCCCCGATGTGGTCAACTCACCCAATTGAGACAACATTGAAGGAAGCCGGACGGAGTACGAAGTTCTTGTCAGATCTACTGTGTAGGTGTGTCACACAATAGTGGCGAACATCTTTTAACACCCGAGCCCCTTGCTATCCGTGTGTAAAAGAATCCATCCGCCCAGCGCTGATTGCTGTTGTACCATCCTGAGTTTGGGGCTTTCCTAAGTTCCCTTGCAATTCGACACTAAAGCATTTGAGGCATCACAAGATGTCGAAGTCTAAGCGAAACCCGTTTCGAGCCCATTCTCAAGTACCTACCTTAGACAGGTGAAGGTCTATTCATCTCTGATATAAAGATGCGAAATGACTTGCATTGCCCACATTTACTTCAGACCGAATATCGTCTCCTTTTCAATCACTAACTCTTTCCGCTTCCCCAAACCGCCTTGATAATTCAACCACTCACTTAGTCGTTTCCTCATCGCCCGCTATGAAGTCCATACAGTCCCTGCTTATTGCAGCCATCATCGCCTTCGTCCCAACGGTATCCGCCGAATGCTTCAAGGACGGCATAACAGGTGAATACGACGTCAATAATAACGCACCCGTCGACCTTAGAATCGTGTGCGCTCAGTTATCGGGCAGCTACGTAAAGAATGAGTTCCGCAGAATCTGCATCATGGACACGAAGGGCAGAAAGTGGGACTTTGAGCTTTCGGTAAGTAAGGATTTACCATGATTCTTTTTTCCGGCATTCACCTTGTTATGATGCCGAAGGGTAGTTCATCTGGCGCGATTCAATTGCTAACAATACCATAGTACGTCGGGAACGGAGACAAACGCGACATTGATATAGAGGAATGCTACGACGGCATGAAAAATGAGGCAGGCTGCGCGCGAGGTGGTCGGAAGAAGTATTGGAACTGGGAATACTCGTGAGTTACTTCCAACCGGGCTCAAATCTTTGCTGGGAAGGCCCAAATTCCAAAAGGTTGCTGAACAGGTGTTGCAGGGCGGATCCAAATGTTGGGCAATGCGTGAATATGCATCCGTACGACTTTGCAAGACCATTCGATGGCCAGTAGGGAAGGAGAGATGGCCGGGTGCAAGGCTATAAAGGGCCTTCCAAGTCCATTCCCGTCACCAGCCAGGAGGCGCCTGTCTAGGTCGACGGGTCAGGTCAAACTGGCTAGGTGGTGGAGTGGTCTATGGCCAACAATAAATTACGCCCAGAGCCTACTCGACGACAGGCTACGAGTTCGAGTTCGATTCCCAGCATGAGCACCAAGAGAAGTAGCCCCACCTGGGGTAAACTCTTTTTTGTGTGGGGTCGTGATAGCATCAATTATCAGGGCCTTACTTGCCCGACACGTGACTTTGTGTATTTGTATTATATTTCTACGTAGCCGGCTTATAGAGTGGCTTGCTTTATCGATCGTAATCCAGGGCGGCATTTACCATTATACTCTGCTTCTAATAGATGCCCAATCTAGTCCATGTTTCTTGACGTGCAAAGTGTGATCACGTTAACTTGAAGATGCTTGGTGTGACACTGACGTAAAGTGAAGCCGCAGGCACGTCAGAGGTCTGGCTCATCGTCCTGCTGAACATGCCTCTATCATGAACAATCGAGGCGATCTGTCTGGTTGATGGGAAAGACCTGATCACTTATCGGTACGAAAGTGAATTATGAGGCTAAAACTCGTTCGATATTTGTTACATGCCCACTTCCCTTCACACTCAATAATTTAGTGACTATTTCGAAGACCTGACCAGCACAGCTGAAATCGCTTGAGCTCAATGTGGCGTAAAGTCGGATAACACTCTCTCCAGGCACAAATCTTGACTTTCTTTTAATCGCTTGCAACGGTACAGAAGGCTGGGTTTAAACAATTCAAATACCACGCAACGTCGTCCTCAGTGATGAACCCCCGGCCCGGCCCCTGTCCGCCTTCCCCGCCGCCGTCCAACGGAGCATCGGAACGACGACTCCGCAGTAGCAATTTACGCTCCCGATCCCCACTTGATTAAGCGCGGGGAGATTGGCACATTGGCTGAGAGATTGGGACATTCATGGGGGATGAACTACAGAGGGAAACGGTTGATTGCAACGTTGCCATTACACCAAGCACAAACCTAATGGTAGTTATGGTACACTGCGAAGCCAGGCTGGTGGTGCGCATTTCCTGCCGTTTCCCTCCAGTATCAACGGAATTGTACGCAGCATCAGGCTAGCCTCGTAACTCTCGGGCGCGTCGCCAGCAACCAAGTCCCACTCATACCACGACGAGCTCTCTCGTATCTCAGAGTGATGGAAACATCATTGGAGGGGTAAACCTCAATCCACGTAGATCCGGCTACTACCTTCTACAACCGCACAGCTCTCATCACAAAGTTATGCCACCATGGTTCGCGCACAAGCTGGGTTCCCCTCACCAAACATCCCATCCGGCTCCGAACCCCCGCGCGCCGAGGTCACGTCCCGTCGCGTCACACCTATGATGCTTGAATGATAAGATCGAATTGTAATAGATTGAACGTATTCTACCGTACTTATAGATGCTCCATTCCTGCAATTGGCGACATGAATCGCACCCCAACCCAAACATCGTGATCTCAAGACGCCAACCCTCACGATGCGGTTTTTCATTACCGCCCTCGTCTCCCTTGCGGCCACAGCGACAGCAGACTTCCTCCCAGGCCTGCCAACAACACCGTACACCTCGACCGGCGGGACCATCCCCTCCTCCTCCCTCTCCAAGATCATAGTCTCTTCCGCCTACGCAGAGTCCGTCGACGAGGCAGGCCAAACTCTCATCCCGCCGACCCTGCACGCCTTCGCAACAACCTTTGCAGAAGACCTCGCCTCGTCGCTGGGTCTCGACATCCCGATCCAGCTGGGCGACGCCCCGGAGCAAGGGTCCATCTTTTTGACGCTGGCAGATGACGCAAGCCTCTACAAAGACGCTGCCGGGCGCGAGACATCCGAGGGATACTCTCTGAATGTGACAATCGACGGCGTACTCATCACGGGCGCGAGCCCGCTCGGAGTGTGGTGGGGTACCCGGACGGTCCTACAGCAGCTCGTTCTCGGGGACGGGGGGCTGAAGTTGGGATACGGCACAGATAGCCCCGGATGGGGAACCCGGGGTCTGATGGTGAGATAATGCTTCCTCCCGAGCCGGAGCCCATCAATGACCCCCGGCCGGATACACGAGCCAATGGATCGCATGCTGACTGCCTGACCAACACATTAGCTCGACATCGCCCGACACTACTACCCACCTGAGTTCCTCATTGAAATGTGCGCCTACATGTCCTTCTTCAAGCAAAACACCTTCCAGCTGCACCTCTCGGATAATCTCTACAATAATGTTGCCATCTACTCACGCGAGCGCATGCTCTCACTCTACGCCGCCTTCCGGCTGAACTCCGACGATCCGGCCCTCGAGGGCCTCAACCGGCGCGCAAACGAGAGCTACACCCGCTCAGTCTTTGACGATGTCCAGGCAAAGTGCGCAGCGCGCGGCGTGACGATCCTCCCGGAGATTGAGGCTCCCGGACACGCCCTCGTGATTTCGCAGTGGAAGCCAGAGCTGGGGTTGTCGAGCGACTTGAGCTTGCTGAACATTTCGAACCCGGAGACGATCCCAATGGTGAAGAAGATTTGGGAGATCTTTCTACCCTGGTTCCATACCAAGACGGTCTCAATCGGTGCCGATGAGTACGTCGACCCGACGCTGAGTGAAGAGTAAGTCAAACCCAATCCCTGAAACTGGCGGTATCATAGTATGAGCTCATCAGCTAGCGCCCTGGTTGCCGAGTACACACGGTTTGTGGACGAGATGAACGAGTACATTACAGGCACGTCCGGCAAGAAGGTCAGAATCTGGGGAACCTTTGCGCCATCAGTGGGCGGAACCGTCAACAAGTCCGTTTCGATCCAGCACTGGGCCAACTTTGAGGCGAATCCGCTCTACGACTTTGTCAACAACGGCTACGAGGTGCTCAACTCAGGTGACTACATCTACACGGTTGGAAAGTGGAGCGAGTGGTATGGTGTAAGTAAACAGACCAAGTTGACCTGTGTCAAGGTGATAACCAAACTGACCTGGCAAAAAGCACGAGCTCAGCTTGGAGTTCATCTTCAACGGCTCGCCCGATGGATCGCCATTTTCGCCAAATATCTTCGATCGCACCAATGCATCAAACAACGCCGCAAGGGACAGTACATCGTTGCTGGGCCACATTGCGCCGCAATGGAACGATTTTGGCCCGAATGCAACGACGGTGACGGAGGGATACTACCAATGGAGGGATGGCCTGCCTGCTCTCGCGGATAAGCAGTGGGGAGGCGAGGTTGCTGAGGCTGACTACCAAGGCCTGTTCTCTGCGTTGCAGCCTCTTGCCCCGGGGCAGAACCTTGATCGGAGAATCGTGTCCACGGGATCGACGATCGTTGAATACGACTTCAAGCAGGGACGAGGTAGCAATGGAACGGCGGTTGAAGATTTGTCGGGCAACAACTACCATGCAACCTCGACGTGCGCAACGAGCGACGAGGGTGCCATTCTGGCGTCTTCGTGTAGTATCACCACTCCGCTGACGCAAAAAGGGAGGAATTACACTCTTTCATTCTCGATCAAGCCCACGTCGGACGCCAAGGGGGCCATCTTCAGCGGTGGAGACAGCGGTTTGTGGTTTGGCAATGGGACTGTGGACGCTGTCATGCTCTTTTCAGGGGAGAGCACGTACGCGCTCAACTACACGTTCCCCGTGGGGTCGTGGACGAATGCGAGCCTCATTGGCAGGGGCAGGCAGACGTTCCTAGACGTTGGGGATGGCGAGCCCAAGGAGTTTTTGACAATAATGGGCTGGAACGGAGCCCGGTTCGTGTGGCAGCCGATTGCGGTGGAGGCACCGTTAGCAACAGTCGGAGGCAGTGGGTTTGAGGGCGTCATCAGCGGGATGAAGCTGGTTGACCATGCCTAGAATAGCCTTTTAATCGGAGAGGCTTATGATTTTTTCTCTAAGCCCCAACGTCTTCGGACTGTTAACCTGCTTTGGATGCTGTGGTCCTTGGAGATGGAAATTCGATGTCATGCAGAACGGGGTTGACTGAGTCGTACACGACGTCGTGACGTGAATATCGCCCACACTTTGTTTGTATCCGAACAAAGCTGGGACTCTGCGTCTGGTCGTAGGGCTCAGGGCGTGCTAGTCAATATGGATGTGAAACTTGGCACCATTATCCGTACCATGTGCCAAAACACATTTAGCTAGTTTTAGCGTCCAATATGTCGGTCCGGATGGCGTGTAAACGGCGTCAAAGGCAGCCACCCTGCGAGCATTTGACAGATTGTGCCAGAAGATTCTTTTTTGCAACGGTTTTTGGTTGTTTTGGCGTGCAGATCTCTGTCGTTGTCTTGACCCCCGGCCAAAACACCAGACACAGAGCGATCCAATATAGTCGATGTCACATTCGAGGCTCGATGTAGTGGCATGGCCGACCCGGGTGACCGATCGGGGTCCTTCGGGGTTTTGCTTGGTACGTGACTGCCAGGGGCCAAAGGGTAGGATTGAGAGGTTTTGGGTGTTGAAAGCCCCGGCAACGGCAACGGGATGCTCGCCGCAGGGATGACCGACGGGCCAGGGGCTGAATCAGGGTCCAGGACGGGGGTTTCTAGTTGCTGTCGGTGGTAAGCTGCCCAACCGTTTAGCAGAGCTGTAGAAGCAGGGCATACGGTTCCGATTCTCTTTCAATAACGAGGGGTTTTCGAAATCTCCAAGGACCGGCGGATGCCCACTCCCTTTCATGCCTGGCACACTTGGGTTGCTGCTAATGCTGACATTGCTTTTTGCGGGAAAGGCTGAAGCGGAGGATGGGTTGGTGGCCAGGACACGGGATGACGATGGTTTCGGCTGATGTAGGATTGGATTTCATCGTCTCATTATCTGCTGAATTGTGGAGTGCGCATGATTGGGGCGACGCAAAGGGAACGGATGAGGGTGGAGGTCGTCTGAGCCAGCTGGCTCAGGTTGACTCCAGGTCAAGTCTCGAGTTGATGGTAGAGACCAGACTGTTGCTGCTGGGGTGGGATAGAAGGATACGAAGCCAAGGTCGATTACGTGTTGGACAGTTGGACAGTGTTCTTCGACTCTCAAACCGAAGACTGATGGGCCCCTCGAAGGATGGTCGTCAAACATGTGAGGCCATGATTTGTCCGTGATAAAATGAAGGGCGTGTCAGAGCTGCGATTGGAACTTGGAAGATGCATAGGAGGTCCGGAGAAACTGGAGTGTTTGAGTACGTACCGAGTAGCCTTCAAGGTGCCTGCCTGACTGTGTGTGCGCATTCACGTGCACAGTACGGGATTACAGCATACTTGCGGGGCTAAGCGGGGCAGCTGCCGGTTGGAAACTTGGAAATCGGAGAGCAGCAAGTTGAGAAGCAGCAGGGCCATTGACTCGGAGCCCCGCTCTTTCCCTTGTTTGGGTTCGAGTCCCTTGCAAACCATCTTGCCGCCCCACTCTTCCGCCCTTTCTCTTTCCCCGGCACCCGAGTACGTACTAAGTCGCGAGCTCCAGGGCGGATCCGCATCTCACACTGTACGTACCTGTCTCCTGTCCACGATACCACGCACAATTCTCACTTCTGCTGTATCTTCACAGTGTCTTGTCCATTCTGCCCATGCCTCCAGTCTCCAGAGTCCACCATCCCTTTTTTGCTGTGCAGATCTCGTCGCATGCCGTGCAGCAAAATACCAATTGTTGGTCCCTCACCGCTCACCTGGTGGCCCTCCCGAAATCTCCCAGGGCTATGGTTCATCGGTCTGCCCTCTCCGAATTTTTGTCGGTGATCGAGCTGCCCATTCCATTTCCTCCACTCATCGATTTTGGACAAGGGCAAGAGGGAGGATTGGCTTGAGTCTCGACTCTCAAAGAGGTCTGGACGTGTGGGGGCCAGGGCCAGCCTAAGTTCTCAAGGATTCCGGAGCCAGTCCCGTCATCGATTTTCCTTGCTGTGGTTGGCCTTCCTCTGTCTCGGTTTGCTGCTCACGAGCAAATGGGCGAGGTCTGTCCACGAGACTGTGAGCGAGGGTGCCAACAATATGGACGAGGAGGATGCCGATCAAGACAAGAATGAATAGTGTTGAGCGGTGACCGAGGGGAGCTTCCTGGCAACAATAGCCAAGGCAACGTCCATCCATTCTCCGTTGGTCAATGACAGTCAAGACTCAGACATCAGTCCATCGGCCCGTCGTCAGTGTTGCATGGCACACGACACTGGAAATCCCGAATCCAACCAGCCAGTCAATAGCGTAATAGTATACGAATACTCCAGTCCAGCTCGCAGACCAGACGATTACACTTTGCCCATCATCGTTACAGGCGCCCCTCAGGTCCCTCTGCTCAACTCTGTCTCTCCCGACCCGATTTCCTATTGTCTTCCAACAAAGGACAAAGGATCTAGGGTCGGTCTGGCCGCCGCCACCATCCCAAAACCATCTGCGCCGTCCCACCATCTCGCCTCGTTAGCCTCCGATCTCTCTTCAGGCGTCAACTTGCAAAACAGTTTTCTCGACCTAACCACCACCACCACCATCTCTACCCAGTAGACTTCCTACGGGTGGTCTGAGACCTTAGTGTAACGAACGGATGGGACACACACAAAATACTATCTAGAACACACGCGGAAACCGGAAACACACCACCGCCATTGGTTTTCCCATCCACGTGTGGCGTGCCATTGCGCTAAGGTCGCCTAGGTAGACCCCTAAAACATGCAACCGAACAGCAGTCTAGATTGCCACACGCACACCGGTTGGGCATGCATCTGAAGTTGACCTCTAGCTACCTTAGCTGAGGCTGCGAAATCCGGCTCAAATGTCGCCAAATTATTGCCCCTCTACTGCAGAGAGACAAACTACACACTTTCTTCGCCGGCCGCTAAAGTCTAGCGCATCTCAGAATCTCCGAGGGTCCCCCATCAACGCAAAACGGAGCCTAACGAGGGACGCCCCTCCATTCCACATTCCACCGCCAACTGCCCGCCAACACTCACACACACACACATGCACCCACGCGGCACGCCCTCCAGGCTCTAGGTCTCCAGTTGCCCTGTGGGAGCCAGGGGAAGGACTCTAGAAGAACGCCTCGAGGAGGATGCAGAAGCCTGGAACCCTGGTTCCCATGGGTTGCAATGGCCAATCTCCAAACCGCCCAAAGAACCGGTTTCCCATCTAGGGCAAGGATATGCGCCGCCTTGGCCCTGGGCCCTGCCTGCACTACCGTCACCCTCAAGTATTCTCGCTACTGCGCAGTGCGCCGTGGCCCCCCCCAACCCTCTCGAACAATGCTCATCCCGGCTTCCGGGATCCCTGCTCCACCTTAGCGGGGAGGGGCGGCATTTCAGTCATGCCCGCCGCCTCACCTTTGAAAGCAAGCATGCTTCTTCTCCTTGATTTGGGTACTTGGATCTGAACTTGATCTGACCTTGCTTACCTTACCTTGACCTGTTGACGACGAAGGACTACGGCTACGTTGTTGACAACGACAAACAGCATTTCTCGTCGTTTGTCGTCGCCGTAACTGACATCAAAACTCCTTGTATCATGGGCAGGGACACCTTCATCATCCCACTCTCCAACAACCTGCATGAAGTATGAACAGTATATCAGAAGGTGCCCGTGAATGGGAGACATTCAAGTGCGTATCCCTTTATCTTTCCTAGCTGTGCCTACGCCGTAAAGCTTTGGAGCATGACGCCTCTGGCGGTTCGACAACTGACAAACTCGACTTTCTAGATATGATTCTTTCCACATTCCCAATGCTGTGTTCAACAGCCCCGACCGACCGATCCCCTTCTCATCCATCTCGTCGTCTCCAGATACTGGCCTCACTTCTTTTGCGCAGCTAGGTGCCTTGCGACTAAACGCATCGCGCGCTCTGATCTCGTTATTTGATCGTCAGCATCAGTATATCGTCGCCGAGGCCACTCGGTCAATGCCCCTGTCGCCAAACACCAAGTACACAAAGCAAAACCATCTTTGGCTCTGCGGGACAGCCATCCCTCGCGACTTTGGAATTTGCGAACATGTTTTGATTGGAGCTACCCACGCGGCGCCCAGCAGCCTCCATCCGACAGCACGTATCACTGATGATAACGAACTTCCCGTGTCTGTAGTTCCGGATCTTGCTGCTGACCGACGATTTTGTAACCGCCCTTACATCGACGCAGCGCCGTACAACCGATTCTATGCCGGCGTTCCCATTCGGTCTCCCAAAGGCATCAACATCGGCGTGTACTGTATCTTTTCCGATACCCCGAGATCTGGCCTCGACATGGAGGAGTTGCAATTTTTGCGCGAAATCTCCCACACCGTAATGGAATATCTCGACGCCAGAAGAGTAAACGAGAGCTACCGCCGGAGCGAGCGCATGGTGCAAGGACTAGGAAATTTCATCGAAGGAAGAGACGACCCGGTGCCGACTGTGAGAACCACGCCTCGAGCGTCTTTGAATGGATTCGAGCCTCCGAGGCTCGCGGTATCGCTGCCCGATGCGGACCCGCCGTCACCTAGATCTTCCGAGTCCCCTG
The DNA here is from genome assembly GCF_030913485.1 of Colletotrichum godetiae. Lineage (NCBI taxonomy): Eukaryota > Fungi > Ascomycota > Sordariomycetes > Glomerellales > Glomerellaceae > Colletotrichum > Colletotrichum godetiae. The sequence goes on from NW_026851364.1 coordinate 39,011, forward strand.
AGCCCGTCCGCCCGGGCATCAATCCCATCAGGGCAGACTCGAACGATTCCTCAACAAAGGTCGAATCGAGCGACTCGGTTGAGACAACTGCCACGACCGCGACAGTTGCTACCACCACCTCAAGTACGGCGCCACCCGACCCGCATTTGACAGAAACCATCAAGATTTTTTCGAGGGCGGCCAATGTAATCCGGAAATCTCTCGAAGTAGACGGCGCCTTGTTTCTAGATGCCAGCATCGGCTCTTTTGGTGGCCTTGTCACCGGTCCACGGAGGGCTAGTGAAGTGGCAGATCATACATTCTCCAGCAGCGAAGACAGTCTCTCCGAGAGGTCCGAAGACGTCAACGACAAATGGTGCAAGAGCTTTGGAAGGTCGTCGACGATGGACGACATTGCCAATGGCGTCAGTGCACCACAACTCGGCCGCTTAACTTTGCGCGAAAAGTTTCTCAGGAAATTGCTTCGTCGATACCCCAACGGCAAGGTTTTCAGCTTTGATGAGACGGGTCAATGGTTGTCCGCCGACTACGAGAGCGACGATGCCGACATTACCCCTACGGAAGAACACGATCTGCCCGCATCTCGCCCCGAACAAAAAGCGGCTCATTCTTACTTTACGAGGCGGAACGAGGCCAAGACGATTATTGATATCTTTCCGGGCGCGAGGAGCGTAGCCGTTGTGCCGCTGTGGGATCCTTCAAAAGAACGATGCTTTGCCGGAGGCTTCGTGTGGAGCAAGAGTGCGACTCGGATATTGACGCCTGCAGCGGACCTGCCTTTCTTGCGAGCGTTCGGTATGGTCACCATGTCTGAGGTCATCAGGCTGGATGCGGTATTAGCGGAGAAGGCAAAGACAGACATTTTGGGCTCCCTTAGCCACGAGCTTCGGTCGCCGCTCCATGGTGTAGTCGCCGCTGCAGAACTTCTCCACGATACCCAGTTGGATGCTTTCCAGGTTGACGTCATCCACACCATTGAGATTTCGGGCAAGACTCTTCTCGACACAATTGACCATGTAGGTTTTCCATGACCCTTTCCCAAGTCTGTGTTGACATACTTACCCGTAACAGTTGCTTGACTATAGCAAGGTAAACACATATCTCCGAGCTTCCAAGTCTCAGCGGAAGAACAACGGCCCAGGGCGCGGGCTGCGACAGGAAGCATCGACATCGATCGAAGCTGGTATGATGAGCTTGGTTTCCGACGTTCATCTTGACTTGCTTGTAGAAGAGGTCATTGAGAGTGTGTTCATCGGTTACAGCTTCCACCATATGGTCGCCAACTCTTTAGCGCGCCACGGTTCATCTTCAGGCCCCCCCACACCGGCCCAAGAAAAGCTTGATGCCATTGCGACGTCCGATGGGCTGGGCCACAGGCGGAAACCATCAGATGCGCCCGCTGCCGCTCTCAAGGACGTCAAGATTCTGGTCGACATCGATCCCAATTGCGCGTGGGTGGTCCACACGAACCCGGGGGCTATTCGTCGGATTGTCATGAACTTGTTCGGAAACGCCCTCAAGTACACAGCCAAGGGATTTATCAAAGTCCACTTGAGGCAAGAGGAGGTCGTACACAAGACATCTCGGTCTGCGTCGATGGTTGTACTCACCGTAACCGACTCGGGCAAAGGCATCACCGAAGAGTTCCTACACAACAAGCTGTTTACGCCATTCTCCCAGGAAGACGCTCTCGCACCAGGTACTGGTTTGGGTCTCAGCCTTGTCAGACAGATTGTGGCAGGCCTCGGTGGAACTATCAGCGTGAAGAGCCAGGTCGGCCACGGGACAAGCATCACGGTATCGATGCCACTAGTGCTGTCGCGTAAAGCGAGCAGTCGGGGACGCAAATTCTCGGCCGACTTGAATGCCTTGGCCGGAACGCGACTATCGGTTTGTGGTTTCAGTAGGGGACTTGAAGATTCGGAAGAGCTTCGCGCCGGTGGACTGGATCTTCCTGTGGAAAGTTTGCCATTCAAGTGGATGGATCTGAAGCTCAGCGAAGACAGTCGAAGTTCGTCCAAGACGGATCTGATGGTTTGCAGCGAGGAGGCGTTTAGACGTCTGGGTCTCTCGGAGACTGGAGGTGTCGAAACTCCGCTCGTTGTGGTCTGTGGTAATGCCGAATCTGCCCAGAAGCTGGCAACCTCATACAGGCGCTCCCTTCGCCACGAGTCCGTCATGGAGTTTATAGCCCAGCCGTAAGTCGTCTGCTTCTCTCCGAAGTGGCTTGAGCTGACTATTATTTAGTACTGGTCCCAGAAAGGTTGCAAAGGCTCTGGCTTGTGCACTTGACCGCTGGAAGCAAAGACAGCCTACGAAGACAATACCCGTCAGTCCTCTGTCGGATGCCTTTCCAGGACCTGTTCCGTCGCCCCGCGCCCTGAAGTCGGATGCCCTCTTGACGAGGCCGCGAGCGCAATCCGAGTCGGTCAAAATGGTGCGGGTCGCCTCGCCTACTCCTGAGATCGTATCTCAGTCACCAGGAGACAGCTGGATCGCCAATACCAACGATTCCAACTTCACTCTGACGCTCCCCTTCCGCCCGGCCGCGTCCGCAGCGGCGCCAGCTACTTCAACAGCTTCAGCCAGGGGCAGTATGAACTCCAGCATTAGCCCCTCTCCCGGAACCGTGAAGTCCCCGCTGGAGTTCCTTTTGGTGGACGACAATCCTATCAATCTCAAGGTTTGTTCATCCATGACAAACGACGCTGAGAAATGAGGCTAACGGACACAGATTCTATCGGCATACATGAAGAGGCTACAAAAAAGGCATGCAACTGCTTCCAACGGCCTCGAGGCCCTCCAGACCTATACGTCTAATCCGCAGAGGTTTTGCTGCATTCTCATAGGTACGAATCGGTGTGGGAGGCGATAGATATCGGCCATGACTAACGACTCATAGATATAACAATGCCGGTAATGGACGGGCTCGAAGCTACAAGGCGCATTCGGAAATTTGAACGAGCACACAACCTTCCACCCGTGACGGTTATTGCCATCACGAGTCTGGGATCGGCCGGCGCTCGGCAGGAGGGTTTCGCGAGCGGAATGGATCTATTTTTGACACGACCAGTGACCATGACAGAACTGGTCAAAATATTGAAACAGAGGAAACTAGTGGATGAGGCGGCGGAAAAAGAGGTTCTATCCTAAGCAAAAAAGGGCCTCAGGCGTTGTAGACGGGTGTGAATTGCGCATTGGGGCGGCAATATGTTTGTTGCATGGGCTTCTTTTTTTCATGTTATTTGGTCGAGTTTCGCAAGGCGTTTGGGAGGGATACGATTTGATGGATCGGTCCTGCATAGGACCTAGAAGCGCTCGAAAACGGGGTTTGTTTCTTTTTCTTATACGGCCATTGGTACGAACAAATTTGATGAAGGGTATGGCGCCGTTGAGAGGTATTACAGATGACGATCGGTGCCGAGACAGTACAGCAGTGCTTAGTACGGGGTCGAAATGAAAAGCTGGCTCAGTGCAGTCGGTATGAAGATACTATATTTTGGCATATTGGACTCGTGATACAATGTGACTGGTGTGAATGGCCACTGTACCCCGGGCGGCTCCGGGGTGGACGACATCGCGGGTCATGTTTCGTGCGCTGCACCGCAGGCGATACTTTTATTGTGGTTCAGGAACCCCAATAAGGTATTGCTCTAGATGAAACGACAGTTTAGTAGCGCGTAAGTAGCCCGTGAAGTGAAGGATCGAGACGTGAACATCTAGGAGCGTTCTTGAACATTCTTTTTGCCCTGGCGTTTTCGGGTGATTTGGGACTCGGATTCAGGCTAGGACCATTGACAAGTATCGGAAGGTGCCGATGGCTTTTTTGGCAGCTGGCTTGTCCGTTATTATCCGTAGAGTCGAGCGAAATAAGAAGATAAGAATAGGAACAGGGGGGGCTGAGCGTTAGTGAATTGGATGTGCGGGACCTCGGCTTTTGCCCGGCATTTTGGGGCTTTTGGGTTTGCCTGTTTGGATGCGATTCATTGTAAAGGATCCGACATTGGAATTGGGATTGGGACAGTTTAGACAGGAGGTTCAGATGGCCTTGGACACTTCATTCTAAGGAGTGATCCACAGAGAATACCAATGTTGCAGGAGAGATTTTCAGCACTCGCGAAAGGGTGCGCAATGCAGAATATGTCTGTCCAGCGATGAGAGAGAGAGAGAGAAAGAGCGAACATGGTGTCAAAGATCAAGCAATCAATGGCTTTGAATCCGACACAAGAATCGGACCGACGATTTCTCGAGGCCTCTCCCAATGTTCCCATTTGCCATGTTCATCGCAGTCCGCAATCCATCACTTGGCAAGGGGGAAGAGCGAGTCCACTGATAAGGCTTCACTCGCCCAGGACGGGCACGGGTTGACCCCTACGCGTCCACGTCGGGCCTCTGTTATCTTTGGTGGGTGTGGTCAGGGGCGCATGATGAACGGTCGCTCCGGGATGCAGAGATAGCTACCCGGGCTCTTGTCTGCAAGTCTGCACCGAAGTGGTTGCAGTGGTTCGTTGTTGGACGGACAGAGGCTGACTGGTCAGCTCACTTATTACGACTATATGTTTTTGCTCTTGACGTGAACCGCCATCACGTTTTTCGCGATGTTGCGGTTTTTCTGCTGTTTCATTCATGACCACACTCCCTTCCGAAACCCAGATTCCCACTTCCGAGAAGAGCCGTCTCTTATCAGAGAGACGAGTGGATTCTGGTAGCCATTTCTCCACTGCGATTGTATGTGTCAGCGGGGAGGGGGAAGGGGGGGCCTGTGGGCTGTGGGTGAGCCCAATCTTGCGGGGCTGGATTTCCATGTCAAGGAGCATGGCCGGTGTGGATGTTGGCGAACATCGTGAGGAATCCAAGGTGAGCTTCTAAGGATAGAGAGAGTACTTTGTGTTTCAAGACTGGTATGGGACAATGGTACGCAGGCAGGTAGGACGACATTAGAACACTGGAGCCATGGCAATCTAAACCGTGTGCCCGGGTAGTCCGACCTGCGTTGTCCAAAAAGGGCATCGTTCTAATGCCGGGGGAGGCATCGTTTCACAGGCAATGGTTCGACAGCCAGCTGATAAGATTTGGGGGATTGAAGACGACGACGACGAGATGAAAGTGAACGCGGTAAGGGTCGTGATAGGACAAGATAGCGGGTGGCACGACACCCTCTTCCATCTCCTCACTACTGGCGTTCTACTGCGTACGCGAAATGCATGAGCACCGCTGCACCACGTGGGCCACGTCTATCTCCAGCGCGCTCCCTCAGCCCAGTACCATCCAAAGCACCCATCGACGCCGCCAAGCCCTTTTTCCCCAAAGTGATCGGCCTCTTCGTTCTGTTGCAGCGAGTGTTCTATTGCAGCCAACGCTTCCAATGGGCTACCCAGCAGAAGGAGGGCGAAGAGGTGCATGATAGGGTGGGCAATGACATCACGAGCTACACGAGCTGGAGAAACAAGCCTTTTTGGCGAGGTGACCTTTCCTCTTACTTTATGGTTTTACCGCGCTGTAGGCTATGGTTTCCCTGTAACCGATCAATTCCTGGGGAAAGACGGACTGGCTTGGGACGTGGAAAGACGGAGTTTCATAGATCATAGGACGCCAACACCGCGGTCCCGATAGGAGGAGTGTTTAACCCCCTCTACGCTTCTCCGAGTTGCCCGAAATCTAGTGGTTCTTCACGAACAGACAAACGCGGACGGTTATCTTCATCCTCACGATGAAGTTGACGAGAGGCTCACTAGGTGGGAGATAGAGATGGCGAAGTCACTGATACACAGAGTCTACACACCGCGGTTAAACATGATTCAGCATCCCAGCCGTCAGGCAAGGCGAGACTATCACAAATGGGTGTGTCCTGGTGCTGTCTGGGTTATGTCCTGATACGCACGAACCAACGGACAAAGCGGCGCCTCAAAGTGGTGGTGGTGGTGGTGGCTTGACACGCACAAGGCTAGGGAACACGCTTACCACACCCCAGGGACCAAACTGGCCTGTCATCGTAATCAATCATCGAAGGCCGCCCCGAGCTGCCAGCCTGCCAGAGATAATCGCGGTCCCGGAGGTGGGTGGTCCCCTTGTCCGGGTTCTCCCTTCGAGGCTCGTTACCGGCTGGCTGCACCCAAAACCGCCCCCGTCTGTCAAGGCGCCACAATCGGGTTTCCCACTTTAGACGGTGGGTACGCAGATAAAGACGATCATCATAGTGAAGCATCAATTCATGCCATAGGCAGAGAGACAAGACTAGGGTTTAGACGCTGTTGTATGTTCTTGGAAATGGACATTCCTTGAACAGACAGAACCACGAATTCGAAGACAACAAATAGCCCAGACAACTCGGCTTCAGCCCAAGAGGCTTGGGCAAGCTGAGAGATCCACTGATCGTGAGCTGTGCATCTCGGCGAGTTTCCACTTTCTCTCCTCACTTCCGTCAGGTCCTTGCGGGGCGTGGGGGAAAAGAGGAGGCGGACAATTCGTCTGTCTCTTTCAGGCCCTCTCGGCTTTCTTACTGGCAGTTTGGCAATTGGCAAATGGAAGTGAAGAGGAGCAAAAGATTAGCGCATCGTCTTGAACGAGAGAACTCCATGCCCAGGCCGGGGTCCCCCCTCACCAGCTATCCTACCACCACCCCGGCCGCAGCCAGGCCCTCCCGTCCGTTTCTTGTCGCATTGGACGTAGCCGCGCTTCTGTGTCATTTGAATGTGTGTGTGACTCGCCCCGTCTCCGTAGATGGCACTGGGCCGGGCTTGCTTCAAGCCTGACTGCCGGATAGACTAGTCTAGTCTGTACCCTGGACCGAGACCACTCTTCTTGCGTGTGTTGAACGTGGTTTAGTCCTAGCCCGTAAGAAAGCTGATGGAGATTATTGGAGAGAGTCTGGGCTACTAAAGAATGGCTTAGTCCCCTTTTCTTACCACACACCTCGGTTCCCATGTAACGCACGCGGTCTTTTTCTTCACTGCCAAAAAGACGCGGTTCTACCCTTTTCTCATGTAGTGTGTGTGTGTCTGTGCCAATATTTTCAACATTTTCATTACGTTCGTTTAATACTCCCTCCTCCATTGACCCATCCTCCTCCCCCGCAAACTCGTCCGTCTACCCCGTCCCCGGCGAGAAACGTCACCGAACAAGGCTGTCCGAATCCGGGGTTCTACAACCACCACCAACAAAAGCATTGAGCGACGTCTACATACTCCAATCGACTCCCTACGGTTCGATTGAGTCTTCCGCCACCCGGGGACTGACACCACACGATATCTTCAGCTGAATACTCACGATCACCACTGACTTAACACCATAAACATGGAGGAAGCGGCCCCCCGCGTCTCCGCCGACCAGGCCCTCGCCCGCCTGGGCTACAAGGCCGAACTCCCGCGCAACCTGTCCATGATGTCCATTCTCGGCCTCTCCTTCGCTATCATGGCCGTGCCCTTCGGTCTCAGCACCACAATGTACATCACCCTGACCAACGGCCAGGCCGTCACCGTCCTCTGGGGCTGGGTCCTCGTCTCCATCATCTCCCTCTGCATCGCCGCCTCTCTCGCCGAGATCTGCGCCGTCTACCCGACCGCTGGCGGCGTCTACTACTGGTCCGCCATGCTCGCACCCGCCGGTTGGGCGCCGCTCGTCAGCTTCGTCGACGGGTGGCTTACGCTCGTCGGTAACTGGACTGTCACCCTGAGTATCAACTTCAGCGGTGCGCAGTTGATTCTCAGCGCGATTAGTGTTTTCAACGAGGACTTTGTCGCCAATGAGTGGCAGACTGTGCTTTGCTTCTGGGCTGTCATGTTGATTTGCGCTGGAGTGAATGCGTTTGGATCGCGGTACCTGGATCTGATCAACAAGGTAAGCTTCGCCTGAACTGATTTATTAGGACCGGAGCAAGCGTGCTGACGATGTATCGACTAGGTCTGTATCTATTGGACTGGTGCTTCCGTCCTCATCATCATGATCACCATCCTGGTCATGGCCCCGAGCAAGAGATCTGCCGAGTTCGTCTTCACCCACTACGACGCCTCTGCGAGTGGATGGGCTCCCGGCTGGTCGTTCTTCGTTGGTCTTCTCCAAGGTACGTTCACAAATAATTTTACCACAAGGAACAACCCAATTGACTCTGTTCTCAGCTGCCTACACCCTCACCGGCTACGGCATGGTCGCCTCCATGTGCGAGGAAGTCCAGAACCCCGAACGCGAAGTCCCCCGCGCCATCGTCCTCTCCGTCGCCGCCGCCGGCGTCACCGGTGTAATCTACCTCATCCCCATCCTCTTCGTCCTCCCCGACGTCACCATGCTCCTCGAGGTCGCAAACTCCCAGCCTATTGGCCTCCTCTTCAAGACCGTCACCGGCTCCGCCGCCGGCGGCTTCGGTCTCCTCTTCCTCATCCTCGGCATTCTCATGTTCGCCGGCATCGGTGCCCTGACCGCCGCCTCCCGCTGCACCTACGCCTTTGCCCGCGACGGTGCGATCCCCGGCTACAAGCTCTGGGCCCGCGTCAACCACAAGCTCGACATGCCCCTCTGGGCCCTTGGTCTGTCTACTGGTGTCGACATGATCCTCGGCTGCATCTACTTCGGCTCCAGCGCCGCCTTCAACTCCTTTACCGGTGTTGCCACCATCTGCCTGTCCACCAGCTACGGCGTTCCCGTCCTCGTGAACCTCATCCAGCGCCGCCGCGCCGTCGCCAACTCGCCCTACCCGCTCGGCAAGTTCGGCACCGCCATTAACTGCATCTGCATTGTCTGGATCTGCTTCGCCGTCATCATCTTCTGCATGCCTGTCAGCTTGCCCGTCGACGCCTCGACCATGAACTACGCCTCTGTCGTGTTTGCCGGGTTCGCCTTCATTGCCATTACGTGGTACTTTGCCTACGCGAGAAAGAACTTCCACGGGCCCCCGGTCGCCAAGGAGGAGTTTCAGCCTGGACCGGAGGGCACGCTGGAGGGAAAGATTCCGGGAAATGTTGACTCGGAGACGACGGCGAGTACGGAAAAGAAATGATTCTTTTGGCTTTCTTTGTTCTGAGATTTGAGTGGAAGCTGATTGGTTTGTGGGATCAGTTGCGTGTACGTAGAAGTTGAATTGTCTTTTGTTATGATACCAATTCGGAATGGCTCTTGAGGGTTCGTTCTAACCAAATTCTATTGAGACCGCATTCATTGCATCGCTTCGCTGCTTCTATCAGGCTCCAGAAATTAAACTGCATGAAACGCGCCATGGCGTGAATAATCAAGCTTTATGAGTCGATCCCATCAGCCCCCAATGTACTTCCCATGGGCGTCAAAAGGCTGGGTTCCTGGCAAGAACTTCATGTTCGGCAATCGAGCTGTTTGATCTACCCATGCCAATGTGAAGTCATTCACCGATGTCGTCAGCCCTTCTTGACGCGTCAAGGGGGCTGGAGTGAGAAGAGGGGGTAGGTAGAAGAGTCGGTGCCCGTTCCAAGCAATCCAAGTCCCCGTTGAGTCGAGTGTAAAGCCATGCCACTTTCCTGATCTAAGAACCGGCGTCGAATCTTCTGAAAGTGGGAGCTTAATCGAGTTCAGCAATCTCAATTTCCCCTTGTTCGTCGATAATAACCGCTTGTCTTGGGGAAAGATGACCTCCTCGGTACCGGTGCCAGTCGCGATGACGTTGAGACAAGCCCCTGAAGACGTTCTCCAAATGCGAATCGTACCATGCTTATCAAGACATGCGAGCCTTCTGGAGTCGGGAGAGAAAGATATGAATTAATTTCCCGGTATGTAGGTGTAGACTTTATTATAAGAGCCATCTCGTCTCGTCAGAAATCTTTTTTTCTTTCTACCCCATATCGTGATCGCGAGCGAATTTTCAGTCGATGAAGCGATGTACCTCGAGTTGGGTGAAGCTAGGAGCCTTTTGATCGATCCTTCCCCCCTGTCATGAGGGCATGTTGCATCAGATTCGTCGCCAGAGGGCGTCGAAACTCTTATCAGACCAAATGTATCCGTGTCACAGGAAACAACATGGCCAGAATCCATCAGGGAATGCGGCGAGCAGCAATTCTCGAAGACCTGGCCCCGAGAGAGTCCATAAGTCGAGAAGAACCAAACCTCACTGTTGTAGCGAGTGCTAAGTAACAGGTATGTGGAGTCGAGTGAAATTGTAAAGCTCATTCCTGCTGTGTGATCCGGAGGGAGATTCGTGCCCAAGCCCCAATGTCCGTCATCGTCACGTACCCAGTATCGCAACCCCGACTTATGTTGCTGGACCAATCTCCTCCCATCGCCTGACAGTTTAGCCAGTGATGCCCCGACGTTGGAACAAAAGGTCCACGTCGCACCAATGTAATGAGTCGGGCGACGGGAGTTTGGGGCCAACCACAAACGCAGATGTTCACCAGCGCCACCGACCTCGGAATGTAGAGAAATGATGAGGTCTTCAGGCAAGATACGACACGCCACGGCGCTGTCTGTTGACGTTGTTGAGGCTTTCTCCCACACATTCGTGGCTGGCCGTTCGAGTTGCTCGACGGACCACAGAGTACATGTAGCAATTTGGATGTCTGCTACAGCGAGGAAATTGCCATCTGGCGACAGTGCTAGAGTAAGCTCGTTCGCACGCGTATCGTGTAGGTATCTTGTGTAGAAGACTTCCCGGAAGGTCTGGTTCGACTCGAAAGACCGGATCTCAATACGATGGTGTTTCTGACAAAGTGCTACCAGTCCTGATGCGGGCGAGAAAGCGCTGTGTATATACGGAAGAGAGTCCATCTTGACGGTCTGAGTGTAGACGCCTTTTGACTACAGCACCAGAACCTGATGGTTCCATCGCAAATTCGAGACAAAAAGATTCCAGATGGTAGGAATAACACCAATGGCACATTGTGAGAATCCCCCAGTGCCTGGAGACACGTGCCGCCATGAATCGACCAGATTTTGATATAGCGTCCGGCAGACCCAGCCACTAGCTTTGAATCTTGCGACACTGTGATTGATGGACGAAGCGAGTCTTTGCCGTCAATGGTTCCGAGGAGCCTGAAAGCTTTCCCTTCAAGAGATATCAGCCCATGTTCGACAGCTAAACCCCAGGACGCGATAGCCACCGTGGCCGAGCATCGAGATATGTCCAATGATACGAGCTTTTGTCCCATCGAAGCAGTTTCCTCGATCAATTCGCCTGATTCCGCAAGATGGATCATCAATGAATACATGGATGAAGATGCAACCCGCCTTGAGTCGCTGAAGAGAGCTAGAGCGATGACAGCATCCTTATGTGCACGTATGACCTGCAACAAGGTACCAGTGAGAATTGTGCGAATTACGATTGCGCCATCCGATAGTCCCAGTGCCAGGAGCTTTTCGTTAGGCGAAAAACATAGCGAGTAAAGATATGTAGACGTCTTATCCGCGATACGGAATGAATGCAGTCGTGATGTCCAGTTTGAGCCCACAGCGGGCTGCGTCGTAATGAATTTCGGAATCCACTTCTTGAATGTCTTACGGACCACACTACCGCTAGGAGCAAAGAGAAGTGCAAAAAAGTAGACTTGACGAGGAAAGGCTTCGAAAGACAAAATTTGGCTCGTTAAAAAGCTCTTGATGTCTTGTATCAGGTCCCGAAGTAAACCGGAGTCGTCATCCTAAGCAAGGAACGTCAATGTCTACCCAAATGAGAAGTCGAGATCGAGCATACCATTTTGAGAGACAGTAACGCATTGGTGAATTGTATGGATTTTGTTGCAGATCCCAGAATAGCCAGTGCCTCGATCCAGTGGAGAAAGTGAACTTCGAGAAATTGGTGGACATGGTCGTCAGCTCGCAGTGCGTACTGAGCTTGAGTAAGATGTCCGACCCAGTGGAGACAAGCATATTGAACTTGAGATGGTAAGCGATCATTGATCAGCTGTGTCGGTATTTCTCTCAATTCAGTGCCCGGAGATAAGTCACAACAGTTCCCCCGCAGGGGCTCTCTACTGTGAAGCAGCTCTAAACTGGCGAAACCGAGTCTCCTGTGGCATGCCACCCTGTTGATGCGAAAGACTCCTGCTCCTGCACTTAGCAGAAAATCTCGGAACGACGTGTGAAACAATTTCAATGATTGATGCTTCTCTCTCCTTGCGTCGATGATTGACCGCAAAGGCGCGAGAAAAGAAGTAATGGCATCTGGTTCGACGGCAAGCATTGCCCCTAAGTGTCGGATTGGAAGTCCAATTCGACCTCGAGGCAAGGGGCCCGCGCAGGGGCCACTTACAGACCATACTTACGAGATCTACGGTCTACCCAACCTCCGGTTAGAACCTCCTTTTTACACCTTACGCAGAAGTTAAATATATATAGATTTTGACCTCTTCGTCACCCACGGTTCGAACCATCCCTGTGATAGGAATACCAACACTGATCAGTGGTTAAATCCCACTATCGCAGATCAGCAAGGCATCTCGCAAGCAGAAGAGACGACCTCCTCGAACGGAACGCGACAGGAGAATCGTGCTACCTACCCGACGGAAAGCAGGCGACAAGACGCGAATCTCTACGACGGAACGAAGTAGAGGAATCGCAGCCCTTGACTGCCCACGAAAGGTCGACGTCCATCACGTCAAAAACAAACCGCAATTGAAGGAATCGCGAGAAGGCGACCAAGCTACCTACGTCGCCCTCACGCGATTTGTCCTACTCAACAATCCACGGGCGGCCCGTACGCCAACAGAGGAAAACAAGCGAAATCACCAGATTCGCCAGATTGGCAAATCCACCGCAGATCTCGACCGTACGACGAAACAGGCCCAATTGGAGGATATAAAAAGGCACCTCAGGACCACAGAAACAAACTTTCAAGGCAATAGGGTGTTCAGGTAGGAACCAGACCCCGCCGGTAGCTCCAGGCGTATTTCTTGGTCGAATCCGAGGAGGCTACCGGGATCGACGGCGATATCGCCATCATCAAGACCGACTTCGAGATTCCAAGGTCAAGCTTCCCCTTCTCACCTACACCCACCACCCCTCGGCTGTTCCGAAGGAATAAGAGCCAGGCGGAGTTGAGACGAGGAAGGAAGGGATTCAGAAGCATCACAACGCTCACCCCGTAAAGGGGTGTGAGGTACCCAATTCTTCAGACTACACATCCTCGCCGAGCTACGAAGGCAAAGAAAGAGCCTGTTGCCCCAGTTGGCACGGGAGAAAGCCAAGAAGACGTCTGAGGAGAGAACACGAAGAGAGGGCCACCGGAAGACCTCTCTTATACGATAGGGTACGCCACAGGAAGAGAAAACCGTCAACAAGAAACATGGCGGCCAATTCAGAAGACCAAGAGCAGATGGTGACGAGGCTCGCCGCAAGGAGGTTGGAGGCCGCGGGAAGCTCCCAGACCCCGACAAACACGGCGAGCGACGACAGTGCGCTGCTACCACGACCAACAAGCGGATCTGACACATCCCCATCAAGATCAAACACGCCGGCCCCTACAAACAGAAGCACAAGCCAAGGGACGACAGGGGGCGAGTCAGCACGCAGAACGCGCGGAAGGACTCCCATCCCAGAAGATTGGGTTGAGATTAATCCGGAGTACTGGGGGAAATGGTCATATCGAGACTCAGACCACCCCAATGGCGAGCAAATTGATGCGGCGTTAGTCTTCATTATGGAGATGTACGCCCGCAAGGGGCTCGAAGGGCAACCCCTGTTCTACAGAGTCGTAGACGACCTATCCTTTCT
>NW_026851365.1:0-50000 GCF_030913485.1 Colletotrichum godetiae
GGGGCATATTAAAGTTAAGGCTCACGTCGGGCCTATTATATATAATAATAGCTTTATTAACTTGCTTTTTAATATTTACCTTGTGGAGAGTCTTTATTATTTTCTCGATTACTTGCGCCCTTTAGGTTATATTTAGTAACGGTAATAAGGCCGTCGTCGTTCATAGGTATACTCTAAATATAAGTAGCGTCGGAACGAGCCCCTTAGGTCCTATAGTATTATTATAATATTTAAGTGCCGTCTAAAGGCACTCTTTATCCGTTAAACTAGGGCTCTCTTTCTAGATAATCTTAAAAGCTCTTTTTAACTATTAGTATAATCTTTTTACCTTATTAATACTATAGTGCGCTTCGATAGGGACGACTTTTAATTAAATACCGTATGAAGTAATATTCTTCCTGAATTCCGCTGACTTGAAGCTAGTGCCGGTATCGGTTCTAATGCTGTCTAGTAGACCTTAGTATATATCGATCTAATAGCGCTTTAACGTTACCTATACGGTCTTAGCTTATATATCTTAAAGAAATTAGCCTCCTTGGAATGATATGGCTTTATCGATTATATAGAGTACTAGTCGACTGTTTAAATAGAAGATATCAATAACGATTTCCTAATTAAAATTAAGGTCGTCGTATAATTTGAACTTAAATCTATACGGGCTCTAGGCGTTTATTTAGCACTAGTAGTACACTATCGTTAATTACTTTAAAGCCCTTATTTCTACATCGTTCCCTAAATATTTAAGGAGATTATATAGTCTTATTACCGACGGATAGCTAAATCGTTAATATAGTTACTTAAGTTCACTTTTCGTTAAGTAATTAATAAACTTGACGTCTAGTTCAAGCTTTATAAATACGTACCCCTATCGTCGATCGATAAGCTTAGAGTGCTTTCCATTAAATATTCTATTCCTTATATTATTAAACATAATACCTAATTTATCTATGTCGTTCAGGCATAGGAGGAATAGTATATTAATAAGTAGAATATAGAAAATCATCGTTCCGAATCGTATATTTATATCTATAATACCTAAGGTACTTATCTCTTCCCCTAGGCCGAAACTGATCCTTATAATGCCCGCGTTTATAATATTAAGGGTTACTAGTGAGATCTTTTAGAGTATATAGAATTATCCTTTACCCCCCGTCGACCATTATAATGCCCTAGTATCTGGAATAATCTTGTAGAAGGTTTCTAAGTTATACCTTTTACTAGTATAAAATGCTTATACTGGATTATTATAGAACCCTCTTAGTAGGTATAAATTATGTACTTATAAGCCTATCGTTCTCTTTTCCTCCCTAGGCCCTTTAACTTTAGTGCGAGCTATGGCTGCGGTATTAGTATTCGTGTCCCCCGTGCTGCTAAGCGTTGTTGTTAGCTGAGGGACTTTCCCTTACTAACTATAGAAGAAAGCCTACTTATTTAGGGCTTATACCGCTCTCTGTTTGTTTAGTATTATATATCCTCTTAAAGTTGACGGGGTAAAGAAAGAATAAGTGATATTATTAACTTTATCGAAGTTGAGGTCTTAAATATACGGGGTAAGATCTTCTTTATTTTTAAACGACTCGAT
Source organism: Colletotrichum godetiae (assembly GCF_030913485.1). Taxonomy (NCBI): domain Eukaryota; kingdom Fungi; phylum Ascomycota; class Sordariomycetes; order Glomerellales; family Glomerellaceae; genus Colletotrichum; species Colletotrichum godetiae. The sequence continues at coordinate 1,583 of NW_026851365.1, forward strand.
TACGTTCGTTAGATAGTTCTTGTAGATTACTAGGAATTAGTTAAATCGATCATAGCCCGTTTTACTTTATATACCCTCTACCTTTTTATATTAATTATACGATTTAGCGCATTCCTTATTAAAGTAATTACTTAACTAATAACCCTCTTTTTTATATATAAAACACTTCCCTTTCCACAATACTTGGTTAGTATTAGACCAGCGCCCCCCTAAGGAGTCTATTCCTCCCCTCTAACGGTTACTATACCTTACCTCTCTTCCTTTATTATTATACGTACGGTCTACCTAGTACTATTAATAAGGGCCTTTATAAGATTAAAAGTAAGTCTAATTTGGTATCCTAGCTTTAATATTAAAACTAGACCTTAGCCTCGAATATAGCATCTTATAATCCTTAAGCGGTTGATATAAAGTCATTTTTACCTTTAGTACCCTCTATACCGCCGTACATAAATAACCGACCTTTTACTTATTAATCCCCTCATTTAGCTATATCCTCGCTAGTTTATCGATCCTATTAATAAGCTCCTCAAAGATCTTAATTCTCGACTTTCCTTTTATTATTCTAGCTATAAAGCTAAATAACAATACCCTTAGCTCTAAGAGGAGCTCGAGGCTCCTATCTTAGGTCTCAAATCGACTTTAGATTATATTAACGATACTAAGAAAGTCGGTTCGATCGATATTATATACCGTTTAATAATAATACTCGGCAGCTTTCCTTATTAGTATAATATTAATTACTAAATGATATTAATATTCTTAGATACCGACTTTTTTATAGTAGTTATAGAATATCGTAAGGGTTTCTTATAGGACCTCATATCTCCCCCTTAAATATAATTTCTCTTTTAAAAAGATCTTTTTTAAGTTAGTAAACTGTCTTATACTAGCTACTACTAGATCGTTCTCTTTACGTACTTCTCGTATAGTAGCGTAATTAGGTAGTGTCTATATTATCGACCTCGTACTTTATTAGGTGCTTAAGATCAATCTTCGGATTAGTATTATCGTTAAGGTCGTTACCGCAATAAGCGGAATTATTGTTTAATACGCCTCCGGTATAATCCCCCTTATTTATGTTAGATTAGGCGCCGTAATATTACTATTAGTGATCTTTAATAAAAAGTCCGGTTAGTTCACTCGTTTATTAAATTCTTTATACTTTAATATTATTTTATCGATTTAATTCTGGTCCTATGGCGTAAAGTCCTCTATAGCTATTGTTGCTGCAAGTATCTTATAGGCCTTTTACCTTACCCTTTGGGCTAGTAGAACGCCTCGGTAGTAGAGGAATCTATTCACCTCCTTAATAACACTAGGATTAGCGCTAGCAAACTATTTATTTTTCCAGTTACCTAGGTCGTTTATGACTCTATAGAACAGGGGTTACCTTTTAAGCCCCTTATGGGCATATATCTCTATAATAAAGACTAACGCCGTATTAATTTGCTCGCTATTAGGGTGGTCTAAGTCTCGATATAACTATTTCCCCTAGTACTCCGGATTAATCTTAATTTAATCTTTTAGGATAGGAGTCCTTCTATACGTTCTATATATTGACTCGCCCCCTATCGTCCTTTGGCTTATACTTCTATTTATAGGGGCCGGCATATTTAATCTTAATAAGGATATATTAAATCCGCTTATTAATCGTAATAGTAGCGTACTATTGTTGCTCGCCGTATTTATTAAGGTCTAGGAGCTTTCCGTGGCCTCTAACCTCCTTATGGCGAGCCTCGTTACTATTTACTTTTAGTCTTTTAAATTAGCTATTATATTTCTTATTAACGGTTTTTTCTTCTTATAGCGTACCTTATTATATAAGAGAGGTTTTCTAGTAGCCTTCTTTTTATATTCTCTCCTTAAACGTCTTCTTAGCTTTCTCCTATACTAACTAGGGTAATAAGCTCTTTCTTTACTTTTATAGTTTAGCAAGGATATATAATTTAAAAAATTAAGTACCTTATACCCCTTTATAAGGTAAGTATTATAATACTTCTAAATCCCTTCCTTCCTCATCTTAACTCCGCCTAGCTCTTATTCTTTCGGAATAGCCGAGGGGTAGTAGGTATAGGTAAAAAGGGGAATCTTAACCTTAGAATCTCGAAGTCGGTCTTAATAATAGTAATATTACCGTTAATCCCGGTAGCTTCCTCGGATTCAACTAAGAAATACGCCTAGAGCTACCGGCAGGGTCTAGTTCCTACTTAAATACCTTATTGCCTTAAAAGTTTATTTTTATAGTCCTAAAGTACCTTTTTATATCCTCTAATTAGGCCTATTTTGTCGTACGGTCGAGATCTATAGTGGATTTATTAATCTAACAAATTTAGTAATTTCGCTTATTTTCTTCTATTAGTATATAGGCCGCCCGTAGATTATTAAGTAGGATAAATTACGTAAGGGCGATGTAGGTAACTTAGTCGCCTTCTCGCAATTCCTTTAATTACGGTTTATTTTTAATATAATAGACGTCGACCTTTTATAGGCAGTTAAGGGCTACGATTCCTCTACTTCATTCTATTATAGAGATTTACGTCTTATTACCTACTTTCTATCGGGTAAGTAATACGATTCTTTTATTGCGTTCTGTTTAAAGAGGTCGTCTCTTCTGCTTACAAGATGCTTTACTAATCTATAATAGTAGGATTTAACTACTAATTAGTGTTAGTATTCCTATTATAAGGATGGTTCGAACCGTAGGTAACGAAGAGGTTAAAATCTATATATATTTAACTTCTACATAAGGTGTAAAAAGGAGGTTCTAACCGGAGGTTAGGTAGACCGTAGATCTCGTAAGTATGGTCTGTAAGTGGCCCCTGCGCGGGCCCCTTGCCTCGAGGTCGAATTGGACTTCCAATCCGACACTCACCATAAAACCGAACAGCACGACAGTGGAGTTTGCCTGCCCTAGCGGGGCAGAAAATCTCGTGGTAGAGTTGAAGTGCCAGCGCGTGGCGTGTCATGTGAGCTTCATGCATCTGGACACTATGTTGCCGCGATTTGGGTTTGAGTTGGTGAGGAAGAGGGAGTGAGGAGGAGTTGAGACTGACTAACGAATTGGGGGCAGAAATATGCACAGATTTTGGACGGTATAATGGTCGTGGCTGGTGTGGGCAGCATGTTTTGTTCCTGAATCCTTGGAGGGGTAAACCTAACATAAACGCTAAAGGCCAGGTCTCACCCTACAGAGGTAGTACAAGAGCCCACTGCCCCCAGTGATAGCTTTTAGAAATAAGAATCCACCAGATATTTCATTACCTTAACCTCCTTGGCCGATCCCAACACACTAATCCTTGTTGTATCAATCACTCATCCGGACTCACTCGACTTACACTGAACACAATGTCCACTCAACTTGACGCCGCGACTATTGCTCGTGTTTCCTTGCACGACCCCAAGCACTTCAATGTCCAGCTCACCCAGACCGTTCACCGCCTGGCTCTCCTACAACACTGGGACATTCCAACTAGCTCCAAGATCTTGGAACTAGGGTGCGGACAGGGAGACTGCACCACCGCCCTCGCCACTGTTGTGGGCGAGCAAGGTACCGTGGTGGCCGTTGATCCGGCCTCGTTGGACTATGGTGAGTCCTTGCTGAAATCTGTCATTTCTGCAAGTAGGTAGCCTAGACAGGCAGGCCAACTGATGGATCGCTTCTGTAGGTGCACCGTACACTCTCAAGCAAGCACAGGATCACATCTCACAAGGTCCGCTTGGCAAACGTATTACCTGGGTCCAACAAAGCCCCCAGGACTATCTCTCGTCCCTCACTTTAACTAGAGATGCCAAGGGTTTCGACGCAACAGTTCTCGCCCACTGCCTCTGGTACTTTTCCTCCCCCTCCCTCATCCTGGAAACCTTCCGTGCAATTAGGCAGCATAGCAAACGTCTTCTGCTCTCTGAATGGTCCCTGGAAGCAACTCACACCTCCGCCCGGCCTCACGTCCTAGCCGCCCTCACTCAAGCCGCTCTAGAGTGCCGCAAAGGCGAAGAGAGCATCTCCAACGTCCGCACAGTGCTTGGCCCGAAGCGCCTCACCGAACTGGCTGTCGCGGCTGGGTGGCAACTAGAGAAGGAGACCCGCGTGCAAGGCGGCGAAGGGCTACAGGATGGACAGTGGGAGGTCTCTGCCTGTCTTGGATCTGGTTTCGCTCGCGAGGTGGAGGAGCGAGTCAAGGATGAGCGGGAGCGCGCCGTGGTCTTTGCGTTGCGCGATGCTTGCGAGGCGAGTTTGGACGGTGTACCGGGGGGGAAGAAGGGAGTTGCTGCCATGGATGTCTGGGTTGCGAGCTTCGTCTGAGCTCTTTACTCTCCCAGTCTTTCATCTGATCGCGTGAACCTTAGAATAGTACCCGAAAAGACCAGAGGAGTGTCCGTGTTGCATGTAGTTTAGGTTGTCCGAGTCAATCACCCGAAAGGTCGCGGCAAATGAAGGGAAGCTAAATACGTAGTACGCCTAGTGCTCTCTACAAGTAAAACACATGCTTTATGCGCTCCTATGCAAAATGCGAGACCGACCTACCACTAGAACACCGACTACACTAAGTTTGACGTCCACTTCTCTGTTACCTACGAGGTGCACGCATGGCTATCTTCGAGTTTTAGTAACTCTTTAGATTGAACATGTGGGTGCTGTAGTCTGTCGCCATAGCTATCATGTCTGACGGAAGTGATTATGTGGGGGTCTTCATTTCACGCCGTCCTCACCTCATTTTGCATATCGTGATGTTGAGCAGTGGCCATGCTGCATGCCGTGACAGCTTTTAGTTGATTCACCAATCGTCGTGCGTTGAACTCAGAGGTATTATGCCCCATGAATGCAGACGCGCGCCATGCTTCAAGTGAGTTTTGAGTACCCGTACAGGGCAAAAGGTCACTGGTCTTTACAACTTCGTGAGGCATACATTACTTGACTCGCGCCTAGCTTGAAAAACCGCCCGAAGTGAAGACGCAAGCCGGTCGGCCGGCCAATTCTCACATGCAGTTTGGGCTGATCTCAATACCAGGCAACTGGTGTTGACCCAACCCTACCCGTTCATGGACATGACGTTGCCGTCTCGTCTGAAAGACACAAGAGCCAAGGTTGTTAGCGACATCCTTGTGAGTCTCATTGTTCTAAAATTGACCTGGGATTTACGAATTAGAGAGAGCGAAGAAGCCCCCGGAAAGTACCCAGCCCCCGGGTGCTAGTCATTTGGTACGGGACGAAATAAAATTACGCCCAGCAAGGACCCTGCCAGTTCGGGTCACAAGATTCACTCAGCGGACAATTTCACGTTCTAACTCCCCGGACAAGAAGAAACCCCGGAGCGAGATGCGGGACGCTGACCCCCGCGGCCCCGCGTTGCTATCATGCCAAGATCAAAGCAGGCCAGGAGGCCCCCAAGTCACCACTGTGGAGGCTGTGGAGGACTGGAGACACTTACATCCAAGGCCGGAACCCCGTCTCGGCCGAGATTTGACTGGTGAGGCCGGGGAGCCCTTCCGAGATGTCCTTTCAGGGTCTCTCTTAGCCGCATCCACACGTGCTCTATCCGCATATGGCGCATCGTGCACTCCGTACTACCGAGAAGGAATGTAGTTGGTTGAAAGCCGGGACTCGTTCGGGTGCGCCCCACGCTCCGGCTTAAGGTTTCGCATCCGGGCCGACGTTTGCCACGGACCCCGCCGCCAGACAACGGTGCGACCGTGCGGCCGCCATGAATCAGGAGTCAATCAAATAGCCGAAATATCTAGTCATATTGACTACTATAGTAGACGGATAAGGGCAGGATCTACAGATGACTTCCGGGATGGATTGCTGAAAATGGTATTTGACGAAAAGAAGGTTTGATGCCAGCCTTTATCTCCAGCAGGGGCCCCCACTACCACACAAGCTGCTATACACGGATGAGGGGGGTGCGGTGGTCCTAAATCGAAAGTCAATCGACCAGTGGAGCCGATCTTTGCGGCTGTCAGTGCTTCTCTTCTTGCTAGGATCATGTATCTCCTGTTGCTGGGATTACTGGGCTTACAGCCCATTGCGGGTTAACGTCGATTTAAGCTTCCGCTCAAGCCTCATCGTTTGGCAGGCTTGGCCAGGGGACCACAGCGCTTGATAAACGCCACCGCAACGAGTGCGGCCGCCATGAATCAGGGACTCAGTCGGCCCGCAAAGCCGTTGTCCGCGGCTGTCGACGGATCTCAGCTTCGCTGGGATTGCAGTTGTGGGTAAGAGGCACTCTTCCGGGCAAGGCTTATCGCTCGGCTGACGCTCAGGCGCGAGCGCTCCGGCGGGGATAAGTCTGCCGTATGTGTTACACAGCGGTCCCCTGTCCATTATGGAACTGCGAACTGCAAGCCGCGCCGCACGGTCACTGATAACGTCTTCGTCATTGCTCTCTAGTCTGGTTGATGATTCAAGGAGTAGCTTGGTGTTTCGAGCATGAGCTAGGTGATATCAATTGTGATTAATCATAGTCCCGTCACAATAATAGCGAGATTTTCTTGATAGGACCACAAGGTTCTTCATGCTTGTAGGAGGACGGTTCCTCAAAGCTAAACATACACGTATACTTGGGCATTCCGCGCGCCGGAGACCCCATTGTTTGCGGTGGGGGCTTGCTGGGTGAGGGGCCGAAAGACCTCCTGCTCCGGGTTTGGGCCGTCACACCGAGTCTGTCGAAAGAAGATGGAAGACAACGCGCATCCTCATCGTGGACCGCCCCTTAGCATCAGTAGCTGCCCCCGCCACCACTGCTTCCTCCGCAACCACTGCTCCCTCCATGACTAGAGCTACTCCCGCCCCCATCATGACTATGACTTCTACTACTGCCACCTCTGCCATCACTGAAACTGCTACAGCCATCACTACCGCTACTGGAATAGCTGTCACTGCCGATTCCCCCACCGTCAAACCCTGTGTGGCTCCCTAGGTCGGTGGAGAATCCACTGCCACCCGAACTCAAGTCCCATCCTCCATAGGCCGAAGACGAGTCGAAACCCGACAGAGCCGTAACACCACATACACAGTTGCACGTCCCGCCCGAGTCAAACTCCATCACAGCACCCAGTCCGTCACATCCTTCCGGAGCAAGTTCTTCAGGAATCCAATCCCGTCTCTCCAGCCTGCGGTTCGTACACTGGAAATGACAGGAGCTCTCATCTGGTCGCCGGCTCGTGACGTTGTTGACTCCCACTTCTGCCTCGCTTCCTCAATGACTTCATGCACGTTCTCAGACCGGAAGTCACGCAATTGCGTGTAGGTTGCCAACTGCTCATCGTATATTAGGTCTGAGGCTGGGGCATGAGATCGCCGCTATCTGAAAACATGAAGCTGGGTAAGGCACCATGCGTCAAAAGGGAACGCTTCAAGGTGCTTTGCCAAAGAGTCATCCCCGCACGTCACTTAAGGACACGCAGCCTCCTCCTCTTGAGTGCGTGCTTCAGTACAGTCCCACGGGGAGAGACCTTGATGTCGAAATATAGGTTCAGGAAAACCTCCCCAATCGGTCCAGTACTCTGTTAGGCTGACGATAACGTCCGTGTCATTATGGTGGTCGAAGCGATGGAAGCGAAGAAAGAACTCCTCCGTGTGACCGTTTGCAGATGTGGCCCTCGAAGATGGAATCATTCTTTTGGGGAAGCCATCATGGCAGCCGATCCGACTGATCAAGCTCAGTGGATATAGTGCTTGCGGTGCTTCATGCTTCTTCTCTTCACATTCCCGAGGGTAAATCATGAAACTGCCGAAGGTATTGCGGTCGATCAAAGGGTAACAGAACTTCTGACATTAGTTAGTCAATGGGTTGCACTCTATGGCTAATGTTAGCTGCAGGACACACTCATCTCAGTAGACCAGTCATCTAGCAAGCGATGGGGCGAGGAACTTCCGTAGCTCTAGGCTTTTGTCGGCAAGCCTCTTAAAGATGATATGAATGTAGCATCCGACACGACCGTGGAGAAATTCATGGATCTCTTTGAGTATACTCTTTCTCGCACTGTACTTTTTCTTCGGGTTGTCGGCATACTTCAAGCTGGCCTTGGCTACCATTTTGATGATTTTTGACTCCACGACACGGTTATCCTCTTCCAACTCCCAGAATGGGCCACCGACGACCTGTTCCATGAAAGCTTTTACACGACGGTTCCGAGGTATTTGCTTATCCGTAAGGAATAGCTGTCTCTTGTTGGTGAGGGCAAAGCACCAGTTGACTGAATTCGTAGTTGTACCCACTGGATGGAGCTGGAGACGGTCTCGGACCGTGATCAACGCCCCCTTCTTCGACCTACGTAGTAGAACCAAGGATAGAACTTTTTCCATTGGCATCACGTATTGAGGTGTTAGAAAAGGGTACTAACTGGGGCACTCCTTTCCCGATAATCAGCGGCCCCATCATGAGGCTCGTGTGAACATTTCCTTGCGGGATATCTTGGTGAATCTTCAACGCTGCACCGGCAGTCATCGCAGCCTTCGTCAGAATGTCGCCAATACCCCTTTCCTTGGGGTCTTGCAACATCCCAAGGCGCTTCAGCTCACTGATCTTGGACTTCCAGTGTTGAGACTTGAGCATCACCAAGGGGCAGCCTACGTCGTGTCGGACGCGACCATTCCTTGGAAACGGGAACAAGGGCTCCATTCTGTCGGATGAGAGATCATCGCCATGACATTAGCATACCATCCTTGCTTGTTCATCAGACGTACAGGCGGACAGTATGCATCTCTTGTGAGTTTTGCGCAAGTCCTCTGGGTGATTTCCGTTGGACCCTCAATCACATTTCTCGCAGAAAACAGGTCGTTGGCCCTGATCAAGTGTCTTGTCACAAGGGCAGCTAGAGATGCATCAAAAATGGGTGCCCTGCATGACTTGCTTGCAGCTGGAGCATTCGAGAGACGCAAGAGTAACAGACACTTGCAGCAACCACTGCCGTTTTTGAAGATAAGTTAGCAATAAAAGACTACTATTTCAGCTGCTCCATGACTGGACTGAGATGGATGCTTATATTGTGGTGCTCTTGGCTGGAGCCACTGCCCTGATGTGTACTCAGGGTTCCGATATTCCACCACTTGTGCGCATCGGTCAGCTGACCATACTTCCTCGAGAGAGCGCGGGGCCTAGATGATTGGTAATATGCTTACTCTCGTCTATGCCAAGCATGCCTGATGCAGTGGATCATGGTCAGCATCGCATTGACATACTATAACGAGTTATGCCGGCAAAGAAGGGTGAACGTAAATCCCGCTCGAAGGAGTGCTTGCGCCATCTTTTCCCTCTTCGTCAACTCATCAGGATTGACCGTTTCCAGGTTGGCCAGAATGTCGGAGGTACTGAGTGAAAGAACCATAAGTAGCAGTTAGCAAGGATAAGAAAACGAGACCGTGACACAATGTGTACACCCACAGCGAGTCGACCGATTCCGAAGCTGTGGCTCTCTGAAGGAAGGCTTCGAAACGGAGCCAATCTTGAGGCTCCGAGCTAAATGCCGAAGCCTCGACAGTATCTCCCCACATGTTGAGATTCCGCAGGATTTCATCCAAGTCCCGGTCAATATCAAGTCAATATAATTTGCATAGCTTATTGACGAAAGCATTCAAGATGTATGGCATTCTCACCCATTTCACCTTTGCATTTGCCTTCGAGGGCATTCCAATTGATGAGGTCAGTCAGGTTGCCATTTGGGTGGAAGATACGACGGGGTCCGTCGAGTAGTTTGTTTTCTTGCTGAAGATTGAAGAGAGAATGTGAAAGACAGAAGGGCATGGGATGAACTTGGCAGGGTGAAGATGCGCGAGGAAGAGACGTTGAAAGAGGCCAAGTTGTCCCGGAAGAAGGTCGGGTACTTGTGTCGAGGTGTCTGCCTTGCTGATCGCCTCATGTACCTCCTTCGTAAGCCAAGCCAAGCATTTGCCAGAATCAGCAGTCTTGAGACGAACCGTCCTGAACGTCTCTTGGTGATACATGACGCGTAATGTGAGCCAGATCAAATGTCTGTCTCCTTCACCACATCTTTTCTCCCTAAGCAGAAAAAAAGATTCAACAAACCATCAACATTCACATCTCCCCTCGAACCGAAGCCTGCGTCGACTCCATCATTAGCTCGATCTGAGTAATCATCAACTACACACTCATTGACTACCTTGCCCAACGAAAAGATGTCCGTCACGCGCTGCTCTTTGGGAGCTCCTGCCTCTGGGGCGGAGTCTGCAGGCCCTAATTACCACATTGGCGGGTGTCTCGGCTGCAGTTGCTACAATGCTTAGCGATCTCGATGATTTCAGCGATGTCGCTGTTTTGGGTAATCTCTTATTCTGTTCACCTTCCATCCCAATGAACCCGGATCTATAACTATGGATCACTTTCATTCTGCTGACGAAGTTCCCTCGATTAAGGCTTGTAAGGAAATCCCTGGACAAGAAGGCGATGGAACAGCGCGCAACAAACTTATGCAACATGGTCGCGGAGCTTCAGAAGAAGCCGGTGTCAATGCCCTTATGGAAGTGGAAGACATTCGTCTAAGCCTAGACGCTGCTCCAAAAGTTCCAAGAATAGATCGATAATACTGACGATGATTGTTGTTTTCCTGGCATTGAACGCACTGCTCGCGCCGTGCAACTGGCTGCTCTTTGCTCGAGAGCCGTATACTGAAAGGAACCAACCCAAGTCGTTCCCGAGCTCCCGGACCATGCAATTAAGGACAGGCGTTGGATAGAGCACACCGCAGATGGCTCGGGGAAGACCGCCGCCCTGTTCGAGATCGTAACGATGAACCAGTCATCTCGGCGGATGATTGTTGTCGTTGCTGTACGTGGCAGCGCGGGTACTGTTGATTGGCTTGCTAGTTTGAATACCGAGCTAGCTGACTGCCCTGACTTGTTGGTAAGTCCATTGAATCATTGCCTCAGACGCTGTCCAGAGCTCTTGAATGCTGACTTCTTGTGTTGAGTACCTCTTTCAAGATTAATTCAATGCCTACAGAAACTCTCCAAGTCACACAATAAACCATTGCTAAAAGTATATCGCGGATTCGCTTAGTGGGCTAGGACTATTGCCCTAGGTCTTCTGGCTCAGATAAAGACAGTCCTGAACGAGGATCAAGTACAGGATCAATAGATAGAAACTGTCTTCACGTGTTATTCTGCAGGAGGGGCCGTAGCCTGTTTGCTATTTGGCCACTTTCTTACAGCTCAAGTTCTGGTTAAGGACCAGAACCAGATGACATTGACTACAGCTATCAGTAAGGAGTGCCAGGCTGACGAACAAACACCACACAGGCGTACCATTAGCCAAGCCCAAACTCTCCTGCATATAACTTCTTGGATGTCCTCCATCATTCGACGCCAATATCGACTCACTCCCTGCCAGTTCTTTCCGGGAGGGCATCATGCTAGCCTTCCTCAATGACGGTGACCCAATCCGTCCCCTCGCATGGGCTCGGCGTACACCACGTAGCTGGCCCGCATCTGGCACCACGTGGGAGGCAGTATCTGTCCACCTGCGAGCGATTTCCTGGACTTCGAGCCGCTGAAGCTGCATCTCAACAGTCTCGGCCAAAGGGTGGTACTTTACGACAAGCAATAGGACTTCACGGAGAATGACAAGGAGGACCAGGACCGGGACGAGAATACGAACGACGAAGAGGATGACGAGGAAGAAGAGAAGCTCATGGCTTGTCGCATCGATTGTGGTGACCTCGAGAAACAGGCTTGGGCGAATGTTCTGGCGCACCGCCTGAACCAATGCGTCGAGTGGACTACTCGCATTAGAGACGGATGCTCCAATGAGCGATGTGACTGGCAAGATGATTCAGGGGGCTGTTGCATTTTGAATTAGCCACCAAGGCCGCTGTAAGTATGGTAATAACCAGTAGAACTCAGGAAAATAAGGCGGCGGGCGACCTTGATCTTGCCTGCCATACCAACCTAGATTCGATGACCAGCCTGTACCACAATGACTGGTATAATCAACGGATAATATTGTCACACGAGCGTTCATCAGCTCTTCTCATCCAATTTCTTCAATCTCATCTGGGCATCTGTTTACTACATCCTATCCTCACATATTCATTGTCAACCGGTATTCGGTTCCACTCGCTAAATTTTTAGCTACCAAGTTTCCTCTACTTCACTACCGGTGGTAGATGATTCTTCCTAAAGCCAATGATACCGTCTTCAGAGTCTCGGCAGCAGACTCGCCGAGGTAAAAGCTGTACTTCCCGGCTTCAACAGCCCACTCTCCCACCGATTCATCGAAGGAGGCAAAGTCTTTTGCCGAGATCGACAACTTGACCGTGGCCTCTTCTCCAGGCTGCAGCCGAACCTTGTCAAACGCCACAAGCACCTTGGCCGGCGTATCTGCTGACGGCTCCGTTCTTCCAGCGTAGATCTGCACCACGGCCCCGCCGGCGACGGCACCTGTGTTGGAAACCTCCACAGAGGCCTCGAACTCGTTTCCAGCTGTGTTGCTTTTCGTCACTTGGAAGCCTGTATACTCGAAGTTTGTGTACGAGAGGCCGTATCCAAAGGGGAAGTTCAACACCTCCTTTGCCACGCGGTCGTAGTGTCTGTACCCAACAAACACGCCCTCAGCATACTCGACCCGGAGAACACCGTCGTCGCCCCTCTTGCCAGGGAAATTTCCATGTGCTGGAGCATCTTCAACACGAGCGGGGAAACTGACGGGCAGCTTGCCCTCGGGGTTCACGGCACCGGTGAGCACATCAGCAATGGCATTGCCGCACTCCTGGCCCGAGAACCACGATTGCGCCAGAGCAGATACCTTGCCCAGCCAAGGCATCGCCACAGCCACACCAGTAGAGTTGACTACGATCGTCTTGCCGCTGCTAGCCTTCGCGACGACATCAATGAGGCCGTCCTGGTCGTAGGGCAAGTGGAACGATTCCTGATCACGGCCCTCCGTCTCCCACTGCGGATCGTGCCCCGTGAACACGATAGCGAGGTCCGCCTCGGCAGCCACCCGCGCTGCTTCGCCTTGAAGGTCTGCGTCGCGATCAGATTCCAGCCCGAAACCCATGCGCACTCCCGTGCGGCCTTCGAGGATCTCGAGGCCGATCTTGGAGGGAGGTTTGCTGTGGATGCGGAGTCGGTAGGTCTTGCCCGCTGTGAAGGCGTGTTTTGTCTGAGGCTCATTGGCGGCTTGGAAGAGGGCGCCCATGGGGTCTGCGCAGTTACCTATTTGCTCAAAGACGACTTCATCGTCTACAAACACTTGGGTTGGGCCGATACCTGAGCACGCGATGTAGTGCGATCCCGTCTCGGAGGGGGCGAAGTCGCCGACGATATCGAGGGTCTTCCACATGGACTCTTGGGAGCCTAGCGGGGAGTAGGCTGAGTTGGGGTAGCTGTTTAGCACCGAGACAGGCTCGGCGTCTTCTTTGCCAAAGTCGTAGAATACGCGGCTGAAACCAGGCTGTCCGTCCAGGCCGACGATAGTGCCGACTTTGCCGTCTGGTGTGATGGGCGGAAGAAGACGCTCCTTATGGGCACCCTTTGCGTATGTGAATTCAACGTCAGAGCCAAGGGCCTCGTGGAGAGCATCCCAGGGCGGGAGCCTGTAGTGTGCGTTCACGCTCGCGCTGCCGCCGCCGTGGGCAAGGCCGTCTTTGGCATAACCGATGAGGGCAATCTTCTTGCCCTTGACCTTTTCTTTCGTGAGCGGGAGGATGTTGTTGTCATTCTTGAGGAGGACGATGCCCCGCGCGCCGGCATCCCTGATTAAGGCGCGGTGTTCGGGGCGATCAATAGCCTTTTCGACGGTGATGGTTGGGTCCTTGAAGCCGTTGAGTTGTTCCGTCCACTCGAGAATCGTGCGAACGCGCTCATCGATATCAGCTTCTGTGACCTCGCCATTCTTTACGGCCTCGAGCACGGCGGCGGGCTTGCGTATCCTTGGGGGACCGGGCATCTCAATGTCCATCCCGGCCTTGATGCCCTCCGTCACGGAGTTCGTTCCACCCCAGTCGCTCATAACCAGCCCTTTCCATCCCCACTCCCCTCTCAGTACCTCTTTTAGCAACCACTCATTTGAGTCGCAGTGCTTCCCGTTGATGAGATTATACGCGGACATAATCGCCCAAGGCTTAGCCTCCTTGACCGCAATCTCAAACGGCTTGAGGTAAATCTCCCTCAACGCCCGCTCACTAATCGTCTCATCGACCGTCGTCCTCGCCGTCTCCTGCTCGTTGGCGACAAAGTGCTTAATCGTCGCGCTCACGCCCAGGCTCTGACACCCCTGAATCATTTCCGAGGCGAGCTTGCCCGCCAAAAAGGGGTCCTCGCTGTAGCTCTCAAAGTTGCGCCCTCCCAACGGGTGGCGGTGAATGCAGACGGTCGGAGCGAGGAGGCATCGGGCCCCCTTTGCTTTGGATTCTTGGGCTAGGGCGGCGCCGACGGAGCGGGCGATGCGTCGGTCAAAGGTTGCTGCTATGCTGCAGGCGGCGGGGAAGCATGCTGCTTTTGTGCTGCCGTCTATTGCGGCGCCGCGAGTGCCGTTGGGGCCATCTGTTGTCTGTGAAAGAATGTCAACACGGGGCCTTGTTGTCATCGATACATGTTTGTGGTGATTTTACTTTGATTGCTGGGACACCTTTATCGGGGACATCCCCAGTTTCTACAAAGTTGCGGCCAGCGAGGAGGCGGATCTATGAGTGAGGGGTCAGCGATATTCAGTAAAGAGGACCTAGAAATCATACCTTTTCCTCGAGAGTTAATGTCTTGAGAATGGCTTCAATATCTGTCTTGTCTGCCATTTTGAGTACAATTGTCTTCTTCAGCCAACGAATCTCGTCCCAGCTTTCTCATTAACATCATCTCGTCACGGCTTCTGGGTTCATTTATTGCCCCGCGGTGATGCCCCGCGGACAACTCCAAAGTGGGGCATAACGGAGGTCGGAACTCGGAACGGCAGGGAAACACGGATGGGGTCTCCAGAATCCCTCCGCATTCTGGGAGCTGCCTTCGTGACGAAACTGCGGACAGCAATGACGACTTGCGGTAAAGCGGACTAAGAAGCTGCTAGAGATGCCCTCACCAATGGAAGCGTTTCGAAAGGCTCGATTGGGACGAGCAGCTTCTGCCCGGCTTCAATCCGGTTCGGAAGACGGCCGGGGGACTGGGCCGGAACAACTCTTCGATGAGGTCTGGTCGATGAGCTCTTTCGCTCGGGCCGTCCTCTGGATATTCGTGTTTATCCGAAGCCGAGAGACATTGTCAAGATGCTCAAGTTTCCAACATTGGGTACTCCGTAGGTTGCTAGAGTCTAATGAACGAGGAAATCGGCCCACTGTACTCCGTATTTACCGAGAATCTCCTAAAATGGACCGTCACAGTGAGAGGCCAAGAGAGACATGCTGACTCATTAGACTGAGCGACTTAACAGTCCCACACTGTCTCGAGTTTATGTTCAGCCACAGAGCTGGGCGGGGTTCGTTGGAATGAGCCACCAAATCTTCATCTTGTCAGTGGCGCCCAAGCTGACGTGAGACGGAAGAGGATCGTTGCAGCATCTTAAGACTTGATCGATTGACGACTCTTCACACCCAGTGCAACCGCGAATGAAAAGCTTGCGGGTTCCTGAAATCTGAAAGGTCTTCCGGATAGATCACTTGCTCTTGAGCTGCAGCAAGTCCCCAAATGCAGCGTTTCGCTGGCAGGTCACCCCCAACGAGCCCGTTACGCGGTGCCACATGTACCGGCGCCTCTCAAGCCCATGTCAGGTACAGGTCCACACAGCTGAGGCGGTCAGCGGGAAGTCTAACCAGTGAGCCGGGACAAACGGCATGGTGTGACACCGCCTCAGAAGAGAAGAGCCCATAGAATCAGTGATGGCGGTTTCGAAATGTCTCTTTTGGTGCTCATAAGAGCCGAAAGCGAACGATGGAAGCAATACGAAGATTAGCAAGTCAGACAATGTCGCTGAACTATGCGGAGTTTGACGGGATTCTGGAGCTAAGTACCTATCTAGTGGCGGACCTGTCGCGTGGAAAGTTCAGACGGCTGAGCCGCTCGGGGCTGAAGTTGGCCCGCCTCACACACAGCTCACCTGCGAAAGTCACCGAGGGGCAAAGTTCAGGTTCTTTGCTTCTCTCTGTCTACTCACCTCTTCTAGATGCTCTCTCAGTCTTGAGGCAGCTTGAGTCCGGCAAGATGGCATCGCCAAAACTAGGCATGCTGCAGAAGCTGCAGAAGCAGGGGAACCTGAAAGAGACTATGAAAGATAATAAAAGAACTCACAACAAAGCCCAATATCCACCATGTCTTTGTCTTGTGCCTGAGCCGTCGCCCACGTCCTCCGCTCCGCCAGTTCCAAATTTCCCCCAACTGCAATTGGTGCACGTCATCAACCGCGACACGTTCCACAAAGATAGAATCCGCCCTTTTTGCCCGCGCTAAGATCCCCCCTCTTAGAGTCTATGTGTTTCTCCCTCTCGCGACGCGGGTCAGACGGAGACCTGCGTCCGGTTGACTAATCCTCCCGTGGGCGTTGAACAAAAGTGACACAGTTCATAAGTCGTACCCTTTGCCTTCTCGTGCTTTGAACCCTCTTCTTGTGAGACTTTCGGAGACGGCTCATGTTCTCTACGTAAACCCGCAGAACCCGGCAAGCAAGATGGCTTCCACAGACGCCAACCTCGCTTCCATATTACGGGAGTCTCTCAAAGATCCCAATGTCCGAGGCTTCCACCGTGACGAGGAGGACACCTCCCTGCACACCCTCCCCAATGATGAAGAGTCCGTGACGGCAGCTGAATCCGACGACGACAACGCCAACACGCTCGAGCAGAGCACATCATCCAACGACTACACCTACGGCACCTCTCAGCCGCCGTCTACAGCTCCTCCAAAGGCCACCGACTCCCTCCGGGCAATAGCAAACGGCCGTCGGCCGACCATTTTGCCAGAACAGCCATCACCGGTAGACGATGATGATGCCTCGCCGCCGCCCCCGCCAACCCGCGCCCTGGCACCAGACCTACTCCGCGGTCTACTGATGATGTTCATGGCAATGGACCACAACGTAGTCGGCCTCAACGCCTGGCCACACTCCACCGGCGCCAACCACCAAGAATCCGACTCCGCCGTCGTCGAGCGCTGGAACGGTCCCTTCGGCTATGCCGTCCGCATGCTCTCGCACCTCTGCGCTCCCGGCTTCACTTTTCTCCTCGGCATGGGCATCGCATATTTCGGTCGCTCCCGTCTCAAGATGGGCTGGTCGTCCGCTCGCATGGCGAAGCATTTCGCCATACGCGCCGTTATTTTGACGGCCGTCTCGACGATTATGGGGTTCGTGCTGACGCAGGGCCAGCTGTGGTTTCTTAACATGGTCCTCGTGGCGCTGGCGGTGGATTACCTCCTCGTCGGCCTCTTGTGGCTCGCTATCAACGAGACGGAGCCGTTGTTGGCTAACGTGCTCGATCGTTTCTTTGTAGGTACCGGCTGTGGAGGTGGTCGTCGTCGCGGCGACGGAAGTGAGAGGACGCCTCTCCTCGTTCACACCGGCCACGAGAACCCGCCCAAGTCCAAGGCTTCCGCTCGCGCCCAGATGATCTCGTGGCACGTCCACAATGTCGTCCTCCTCGTTCTCGGCTTCGTCACGATTTGCTGGAACCACTGGGTCTCGCCGACCCACGGCACCTGCGCTGCCGCTTCGTCTTCGCCCGTAACCGGCACGGTAGCAAACGACTTTTGGCGCTTTTGGTTCTTTGACATTAACCGCCCGCGCGTCATGTCCGGCTTCCCGCCGCTGGCGTGGCTCTCCTTTGCCATCCTGGGGCTCCTGTACGCGCGCATCATCCTCGCTCGTCCCTTGTCGCCCACGAAGCTGGCTTGTGGCAATGTCGCCGTGGGTCTCGTATTCAGCGTCCTCTTCGTTCTTACGCGTGTGCTTCGCATCGGGAACCTGTCTGAAGGCTGCCTGCGGACCCCGGACCAAGCGGCGAGCCCGGACGCGAACCCGTACCTCGCCTCCGTCGCATCCTTCTTCTACGTCGTGAAGTACCCGCCAGACTTTGCCTTCTTCGCGTACACCCTCGCAGCGACCTTCTTCCTGCTTGCCATCTTCGGTTCGGTACCGCCGTTGTTTGCGACAAAGTGGCTCGGCATGCTCCTTGTCTTTGGCACGTCGGCGCTCTTCTTTTACCTCACCCATCTCGTCATTCTCTTTAGCTTGTGCATGTTGCTCGTCGGGCTCTTTGGCCGAGAGAATGGACTGCCACCGCCGATGGACGGTAGGCCTGCGGTCGGGGTCAGTAGCATTTGGGTGTGGTGGGCGAACTGGCTGGTGATTATGGCAATCATGTACCCGCTTTGCAGATGGTACAGCGCTTTCAAGAAGACGAGGAGTGCGGATTCGGTGTGGAGGTTCTTTTAGAGTTGATGTTCCGCCATGTCGTGATGAATGGCTCCGATGGCGACATATTACGATCATCCGCCTATCAGATCTTACTATCTTATCGAATTTCAATCATTACAACCTAATTCAATGGTACTTTTGTAATGGGACTTTAGTAAACATAGACAGCCATCGAGTATAAACAAGATCATTGATTACGTTAGCTGACAAAAGAAACGCTGTGAATTGAGACTATTCAATCTATGGGGTATGGACGGGGAGGGCATCGGCCCCCTCCCCAAGGCCTTCATGATTCCAATACAACTTCCTCAAAACCTCCGGCACCCTCAAACCATCGCCACAACAGCCGCACTCTACTTCCATCTTGGCTGAGCGCCAGGTTGAGGATACGGTTGAACCCTCACCGACCTCCTCCTCGTAGCCCTTTGAGGCCGTGTCGCTGCCGGCGTTTCCGCTGCGACCACTGCCGCTACCGTAGCCGGGGTCTTCCCAGTCCGAGCCCGTGTCCTCGCAGCCGGCCGGCCAGCGGCGGCACCATCCGAACTAGGCGTAGTAGTAGTTCCCGCCTTTCCCATCACAACCGCAGATGTCGTCTTCGGCTCCCTCTTTACCCTCTTTGTCGCTGTTGTCGTACCCGTCGTAGGTCTTATCGGTTCCGAGCGAGTCTGGCTTTCTACCCTCCGAGCTGTCCGCAGATTTCGTCCTTTTACCGGACTCGACGGCACTGTTTGGGGCGCTTGTGTCGCAGGCGCAGGCGCAGTCACCGTCGTCGCAGCTCTGCCTGTCTTTGCCCTTGTCCTCAACGCCGGCGCTCTCTTCGATACGCCCGTCTTGCGAGCGGCAGGAGTAGGAGCAGACGTCGGTGCAGGCGCCAGGACCAAAGGTTCAGAAGACTCCTCCGTCGTCTCCGCCGAATCAGTTGGCTCCGATTCGAGGTACTCCGTCTCCATGGTGGGATCCTCCTCTGGCGGAAGCTGGTCCGTCAGCCGCCGCGCCGCAGTCCACGCCTGGACCCTATTCCGGCGTGCCGTTTCTTCATCTTCCTCGTCGTCAACAGCGTCGACTACATCGACGTCGACGCTCTCGCCGGCTAACCTCTCCGCGACCCTCAGCTTCGTCCACGACGACTTCATAATCTGTCGCTGCGCCTCAGACTGCCTCAACCACTTGCAAAACCGCTCATTCGACCTCTTCCACCTCCGGTCCTCCTTCTCTCTCGCCTCCTCCTCTGCATCGTCATCCTCTTCCATAGGCACAGTCATCGGCAAAGGCGGCGCCTCCTCCACGTGAATACTTGGCGACTGCTTCCGCAGCTGCTCCCGATCCTCCAACGCAGTCACAGCCCGTCCAGCCTCAAAGTAGCGCCCAGCAGCCGAGATGGCCATCTCCTCCGCCGCCTCGAGGTTTGACCGCGAGAGCAGGCACACGTCGCCGTGAGTCCCGAGATCGCGCCGAACACGTTCCCTCCGGTCCTCGGCGGCCGCCAGTGCGGCACGCAGCGCGTCAATGGCTTCGTTAGCATCCTCGAGCTCCTGCATCTGCCGCTTCATGAGCGAGAGCGACGTATCGCAAATGTCGCGGGCCCGGGCGAGGGCGGCATCGGCCTGGAGCTTGTCGCGCTCGGCGTCATCCCGCTCCGTGATGGCGCACCGCGCGTCGGCGAAGTCAATGTGCTTGCCGCTGTGGCCGCAGTTCCGGCAGACGTCCGGGTCCATCTGACTGGAACGTCACTGTTCCGGAGAGAATAAAAATGCACCCTCTTTTCCGAGGTTACGGATACGTTCGCGCTTGACTCAACCCCATGTCAGCTCACTCAGCCTTACTCATCGGGATCGCAAATGAAGGCATTTTTTAAGCAATGTGCCCCATGGGCAGATTCCCGCTGCAGACAAGCACGGGGTTTGTCTCACCTTTTGGTGGTTCGAAGATCTTCTTTCCCGCCGGTGGGGATATCAAAAGGAGGTTGTAGATGATGTAGGTAGGGGTCTAAAGGTGGACATTCGAACAGGAAAGGATCCTGAGGTGAACGGGAACGAAGGAAAAGAAACCACCTCTCTCTCACACAGCTTAATTGGAAGCACCTGGGCGGCGGGGGGTCACGATCCTCTTCATCATTGCAGAGGACCCCGTTTTACTCCAGGCCCAGGGGATGTATGTGGATCTTTGGCAAGAGTTAGCGATATTGAGTCGACTCCATTTGTGCCCAGGTCAACGGCCCAAGGTTTGTATGAAAATACGTATGAGCTCTCGTATGCAGACACGTAATGCGTCATTGGGTGTTGGATAAAGAGTCAAGAGTCAGTTGTGCCGTCAGATGCAGGTTGGGCAGCTCCTTAAACCTTGGTTTATGCTGAAGATCGTTCACAAACATGTCACGCGATGGCATCATGGCTGTGCTCAGTGCTGAGAAAGTCTCGAGCAAACTCTCAAACCTCAGGAAACTATTCGTTTCCAACTGCCTGGTGCTGGTACCCATGCCTGCCGGCAGGAATGGGTACAGAGAAAACCCTGGCAGCAGCAGCATCCTGCAAGTTCCCACACCACCTCATGGCTTTGATGCCGATTCGTTCAGTCTTTCTCTGGTCTCATCAATGAGAAATCCAAGTTTCGGGGGAGTGGTTCGTTTCCAGCCGTTGCTCAGCCAAAGAAAAGGAGTATTGGGGCATGGAGCCATGGGCGGATATGTTCTTCATAAAAAAAGCAAAAGAACATGGGTTGCAGAAAAAACTGACTTCGAACGTTGGGTTTTCTCTTTGCAGTTCTCCACCGAAATTGCTACCAAAAAGGGGAAAGCGGCTCAGGTGGCACACGGATACGGCGGGATTTCATGACTCTCACTTTCGGTTACATCGTGAGCCCCTGGTCAGGAGCTCCAGTTTCCGCCCCTCTGAGGGTCTTTCAAGCGTCAGGGGTCAGAGAAGGAGGAGATGAGGCGATCAAGTTCCCAACCGTTTCTGTCAATCCAATGTCCCCGGAGTGAGCTTGGCCTTTGTTTCATAAAGTTGTTCAAAGCTATAATACAAGTGTCATAAGTGTACAAACTTTCCATTCCAGAACCCTTCCACGCAGGCATCCCGAGGTTTCGGGGTCTCAACCCGCGTCTCACTCTAGTACGGCCTGACCCGGCGCGCCTGCCTAGTAGCGTCCGTAGTTCGTCGGGCCCGGCCCGTTGCCGCAGTAGCACCAGCACTGTCAGACCTCTTGACGTTTCTGAATGCGCGGCCCAGCGCCTCTTCTATCGAATCATCGGACGCCGGATGAGAGCTGTCGCCGCGCTTTACACTGCCTCGTGTCGCTCTGTCATTGATATGTCCCCACAGCAGCCTGCGGGGACTCGACGTCGTCTCGGGTGAAGACATGGGCGGTGAAGACCCGAGCGTAGGATACCTGACAGACTCCTCGTCTTTCTCATCGTCAATCTTGATCGAATGGACAGGCGTCGAGGAGGCTACTGGAGTGGAAGTCTGAGCCCAACCTTTGTCTTCGTCCTGTATGATCACACGTGCGCGGCCCGGAGGATAGCTGCAGGGTGGTAGTTGCATACAATCGCGGAGCAAGTCGATTTCAGGATCGCGGACTTTGTCCATCCGGCGATACTTCCAATCTGCCAGGAAGTGCTGATATTGTTGCTCTTCGTCCTCTCCAAGCTCTTCAGGATCGGCAAACTCGTCTTGTTGCCACCACCTGGCTCGTTCCGATGCCTGTGCTCCGGCGCTTCTCGCCGCTTCTAGTCTCGTGTCTCGGCTGGTCGGTCGGGTTGATATACATATCTCAATGGCCAGTTCCTCGCGAACCTCTGCAACATTCAACAAGTCGCACATTGCCATCTTCTGCCTATACAATGAAGCCAGCATCTCTACCCGGCGACTGCGCGACATGGAAACGCTGAGCTGGATATCATGCGCATTTCGCAACGCCCTTCTCAAAGGCCCAAGGACGGCTTGCGAAATTGCCTCCTGCTCAGCCTTCGTAATGGCATCTTCCAATTCAGACACGGTATCATTTGCCACTTGACACTCCTTGTCGAGCTCTTCGATCGTGTATTCTGCATCTTTGATAATACGCTCTAGCCGTTCCCAAGCGCGATCGGTTAAGACTCGCGCGGCGACGGAGGATTCGAGTTCCATCGTTGCGCAGCTTCTGTGCTTGATGGTGGTGTGCATGCCAGTCTCTCCGCAGCCTCTACATGGCGTCGGGTCCCATTCTACGGCGCCACCAACGTATCCTGACTTCCACAAGGGTTGCATCTGGCGGGCGTCAGCACACTGTTGTCTTTCCACAGGAGAGGATCTTCTCACCGTGAGCTTTATTGGTCTCTAAGTAGTATGAAGCAAGTAAGTCGAGTTCAAGTGAAATTCTCGATTTATCTGGTTTCGCTTCGAATATACTGAATGTTGTTGTAAGGGAACATGGGAAAAGAGGAAGCAGTGTAAGTGGTAGGGTGTGCACGCGGGGGTTTAAAGGCCTGGTCCTCGGAGACGCGGACGCGTCAAGCAGCGACGCGTTTTACTGCGTGATAGAATTATTGCACGGATCCCTTTACCACAGTTTCACAGGGGCCACGCTTGATCATTGGCACAGTGGCACTGGCTTGAAGTCAGACAAAAAGCCACATTCCTGCGGTAGGCGAGCCTTAGAGACGAAGGAGTGCAGCATAAGTCGCAGATTCTATCCGTATATGTAACCGCGAACATGATGGCGCGAGTATCCTCCTTCACTTTTTCCTTCGCGAGAACTTTGACTCCTCCGTGTCGGCCGGAAGGTTGGTGGGGCCGGCCTAAAGAACCGGGCTCCTTTACCCCGCGACCGCCGCATTAGCGGGAATTGCTCTCCTTCATACATTGCCTCCGTCTCAAGATCATCTTATCCGTTGTCGAGCGTTGCAGTTCATCATTCCACGGCACACGTTTCACGGCACACGAGCAGTGGGAGAAGAGTCTGGCGCACGATTGATCAGCCTTGCATTCGGCGAGTTGATATTACAGTCAACTTGATAAACATAATCCAACTATTAGGCTAGGTAGTATTAGGTGTATATGTGCCAAAACCCACGAGAAGCTCAGCTACTCCAGAGCAAATCTCAACTCCGAGAATCATATGGCCTGTAGCGATGCCGTTGACCGCGCGTCTTTTCTCTCCGTGGTCTTCTTGCCAGGGACAATGTCTGACCACTACCGTTGTCATCAACTCCTCGATCAAGTTCAGACTGCGCGTCTAGGGTGGCAGAGACCCAGCTCGCGACAAAGTGATCCTTCGTCGTCCTTTCTCTCACCATGTGAGCCCATCCATTCCCTCTTGGCCGATTATCTTCGCTTGCGAGGTTGGTGGGCGGAACACTGCAAACCTGTCGCCGAGGTCCTAAATTTTCCTTGTTTTCTTGAGGCTGGTCGTAATCCTCCAGGACACTGTTGGTAACCTGTCTGGAGTGGTGGAGGCCCCTCGTCATCAGGACCTTGTTCCATTCCTCGAGTAAATGAGCACACTTTTTCATCGCGCTCGCTGCGTTACCGAGGTCCTTCTCGAAGTCGCTCACGCGTGCAGCATATTCTTCACGTACTTTCACGCGGCGATTCCGCGCTTCCTCGAGTGCGGCTTCGAGAGATCCAATGTAGGCGTCCTCGCGGGCCAGCGATTCGCGCAGGCGGCTTGCGTCCTGCTTTCTAGCCTGTACCCTTAAGTAGACAGTTTCTCTTTCGGCTATCGCCACCTTGATGTTCGCGGCGAGGGTCAGCGTTCCCTCACGATAGGCGCATCGGTGGTCTCTAATGTAGATGCATGTTTCGGGGTAGACGCAGCCGCAGCCGCCACAGGGCCTTTCGCTCCAGTGGGCCTTAATCTGCTCTTCCCAAACACTCATTCTTCACAGCTTTGAAAGTTGCCTTGTGAGATGTCGTTGGATGATTATTGAAATGAGCATGAGTGGCACAAGGTGTAGTAGTCTCGTAACGTGTTCAAAATTCGAGGCGACTTATCAAATGTGCGGTGTAGTGGTGCTCAAGAGGGGTGAGATGATCGCGTCCATGCTTAGGTACTCAGCACGACGCGATTTATTAGCTACCAACGCGTTGCGGGGCGCTGAGAAGTCGGGAATTGCGGGGCACATCACCATTCCGAGGGGCCAATTCCGTTCGTGCTTGGTTTAGTACAGACACTTTGCTCGACTCCCTTTACCGGTCTTACTTACGTCAATTTTGTTAACGACATGCCCCCAAGCTGATAACTTGGTTTCATCAACGTCCGTGTGACTACTTTTTGGTCTTCTCAATGGGATTCGTCATTGGACCTCTGAGTTCAACAAGGGAGGGGAATAGGGTCTTTGACCCCTCTCTTATGACCCCTGTCCAGCTTTCACATTCAAGCTGCACGTGGCCTCGCGACAGTTACATCTTCCCATACTTTAGGATACGCAGGGAGACTCCAAAGTGGAAGAGTACGAAGAATGATACTGACATTAACTCCAGCGCGTTCCAGTCGCCTGAAAGTGATGGAGCTCAATAACTGTACAACTTGGAAAGGTCAATTGAAACTCCCAGGCGCCGCTACGTAACGGTATGTAAAGGTCTCTAAGCGGCGTATTACTCGGGGCCAGCAAGGTGCACAAAGCTACTAAGAAGTCGCTATAGCGACAACACGACTAAGGACTAGATATCCGCGTGTGGTTCTCTCGGATCTTATCATCACTTGCCTTATTCAAGCAGAATAGTTCCAGCTTTCCAATAAGAACTGCAACTTTCTGTCTTATCAAATGTTTAAAGAGGTGCAGGTCATCAATAATTAACGCACGTTTTATTTACCGCTCAATATCTTCTACCTAGGTTAGCTTCATTTCTACTGTTAGTATTACTATTGTTCCTCTCGCTACTATTCCCATCGCTACCATTCCGATTACATCTATTGCTACTATTGCTACTATTGCTACTATTGCTTTGTATTCCTTGTACGTACATTTCTTATAGAATACGCCCTAGACAGCAAGTAGTGTACTGTAGTGACGATAATGTAACTTTGAAGTATTAATCTATATCCTGCTTTATTATCCCCTTTACTACTTGATATGAGTGTGGCAGCAATTCCGACTTGGTCTGTCTACAGCGTTAGAACGTAACGATAACGCGCCTTTCCAGCTTCAAAATCCACAATCCCTTGGTTTGCCTCTACCATAGGCCTCTCCTGGACCCAAAGTTTAACTGCTTTTTCGGCTGCCAAGTTCAGCATCTCACGAATCTCTTCCCGAGACCCCGTGTTTGACCCGGTGAGTGTTATGCGCTGCGATACGAGCATGAAAGCGTTGACCTCAAACGAGCCGTCTTCCGGCAACCCGACCTGGATAAACGTGCCATCTAGGCTCACCAAGCTGAGATACTGGTTGAAAGGGACCTTACTCGTGCTAATGGTGTTGATGATGATGTCGAACGCGCCAGCATGCTTAGTCATCCAGTCCGAATGCTCACTCGTCGCGATATAGTCGTCCGCACCCATTCTCAAAACTTCATCTCGTTTCGACTCACTCCGAGATATGCCCACAACTCTATCCGCCCCAAGCGCTTTGGCAAATAGAATACCGCAATGGCCCAGACCTCCAATCCCAATAACACCCACAGTCTTCCCCGGCCCACACCCGTTTAACTTCAGCGGCGAGTACACGGTGATGCCTCCGCAGAGCATGGGCGCGACCGATGCCGAGTCGAGCCGGTCATCAATCTTGAATACGAAATGCGAAGGACACCGGTGATGAGTCGCGTACCCACCCATCGCTTTGCCGCCGTTGTAATGGAAGGCGCCGTACGTGTGTACAGGTTTCTTGCAATACGACTCCTTGCCGCCGTCGCAGGCCTTGCAAGGCCCAAAACGGCCGAGGCAGGCGTCGGCTTGGGCGCCAACGCCAACTCGATCCCCCACTTTGATGTCCCCAACGGCTGTTGACCCGACGCTGACGGCGATGCCGACGATCTCGTGGCCGACGCAGATTGGGTAGGGAGCCGGGTACTGTTAATTCGTACGGTTTATCAGCAACAAAGGCTGGTATTTAAGCAAGTTTGGTAGCGGACTGAAGATAACTGTACGTACCCAGCCACTGCGCAACGTGTGCAGGTCTGTCCCGCAGATGCCGCTGTGGGTGACTTTGATGTCGATATCTGTGTCTTGCCATTCCTTGGGTTCGAATTCTTGCCAGACCATGTTCCCCTCCGCTGCCGACTTGTCGAGGCCAAGCCAGCCTTCAAATTTGTAGTTGGGAGCTGGCATGACGGCGAAGGATACGGACGAATTATCGAGAACGTTGTGTTGTTGAATCGAGGTTCCTAGGAGACGGGCATAAGGTCTAGGACTTGGTTAAAGGATTGACAAATGTATAATTTGTTGTTCGGCAGTCAAAGAGAAATCGTGTTATATACTTGGGTAAATGACCACTCGTACCTAAGGGGAGAGCATCTTTCCTCGATCTAGGTATTGCGCCGGCTGAAGAAATCTACATCCTTCAACACGTACGCACTCCGTGGGGATTCCAGGAGAGCTGCCCATTTCTCGATACGACTTGACGATTTCGCACCACACGAGCCCCCTTGTTTCTTCGGTTGTGAATTGTTTAGACTATTATGTTGCTGTCGGTCCCACTATACTGGACTTCCAACGGTCTTATGGTCTTGGCTGACTTTTACCATAGGTTGATACCAACCAACCGCATATGTATCTCGGGGCTATTGCCTAACAACGTTTAACACCAACGTAACGTCGTACTTATGTGGATAGAAACCTGGTGGCAAGAGGGGTTTATGTCCAGACACCGATCGACCAGGTTATCTCAATGTCCATTGTAGACATGAAGTCTTTAGTCTCTCTGTCCTGACTCACAAGCTTGGAACTTCGATCTTATCATATCCTACTATACAGAGGTAAAAGATATCTAGGTTAAACTTACCTACTACTCTAAACAATAGTAGCAGTGCCACGGAAAATATCCTGAGAAAATGCCCGCAGTATGACCAGGACGCCGGACAGAATGTCAAAGATAGTGATAAAGGTAAGTCACGTGTGAGAATGATAAAACAAATAAAACAAGTGATAATGTAGAAGATTAGATAGACAATAGAGTATGCACTTGACTTATTCGTGAAAAGTTCATAAATCATTAAATCTCACATGTGTCCTAGGTAAGGTACATGGAACCATCGCACTGTTCTTTCTATTCTTTCTTGTGCCTATACTTCTTATGATAAACATACGCGGCGGCTGAATTTTTTTTGAATAAGAATGACCCATGTAATATCTATGCTGTTGTCTACTAATGTTTATTGCCGTGGTGAGTATGTTGTTGGGTCGAGGCAGCGAATTAACTGTGGTATCTCCTCCTGTCCCTTAAGGCTAAGTTGAGACATCTATTTCCCGAAAAAAGAAAAAACCTCAAATACCACCAGATCCCCGCAAGAATTCTGCACGAATTTGAACACTACATGTACCCTCTCACTGACTAGTTGGGAGCCCCAGAGTCGAAAAGTATTATCGCTCTGGGGACTTCTTTAGTAGCTTTAAGCACTTTGCTGGACCCACCGCTTACCTAGCGGCGCTTCAAAGTTTTGATAGATATTTCTAAAGTCGCACCATCATTGAGCATGTGAATAGTCCCTTTGAGATGTCCAAATGGCCGTAATGCCACATGCATTTTGGATGTGAGAACCGGGCGGGGGGCCATAAGAAGAGCCTCAAACGCCTGGTTTCTGCCCCTTGCTCTACGTTCAACTACAAAATATGTCACCAAGACCAAACAGTTGGCAATCAGACTTTGATAAACTTACTTGAATATCAGATTGCAATCATGCCGCTTAGAGAACTTAGGGCCTCGAACATCGGTAGGGGAGTTCAGCAAAATGTGCGTGAACCAAGCATGGACGAAAACCCTCGCGTTCAGTAGCAAAGTGGGTGACAAAAATAGGAAATGTGACAGTCGCCTTCTTATAGCCACTATTTTCGACATAATTACCGCACTACACTTCCTGAGGCATATTATGTGACGGCTATACCAACAACGAAAGTAAAAGTTGTTGTCACGGTAGCAGTGGCAAGGGCAGCAATACTGATAGTAGGTGCAGAGCTGGCACTGGGGGCACTGTTGAGCTCCAGACTATTGTGTCACCACCTTGACTAGGCAATGCGAGTCCATGGCCTTGCAGAACATGCACTGACAAGAGAAATGCATGTGTCAATAAACGAAATCATCTGATAAAATGCAAAGTTGCAACTCTAAAAGTTGGACATGTTCTATTAGAAGAAGTGACGATAAGATTTCAGGAAGAAGGAAGAACCGACCCTGGAACTCTGGTGCCTGTGCACACACTTGGCCACCGTCGTGGCCAGATTCAGAGTACCTAAAGATCATCATTTCATGGACACCTCAAGCTGAGTAGAATCTGAGCTTAAGCGCCATGGCAGTTTCTGGGGAGGTAAGGACAGCAACTGAGTGTTAATACTTCAATAGATGGTGCGGTAGTATAATTTATGTAGGATGGAGAAGCGCACCAAATTCCAAGCCGAAATTTGGCAAAGAGACTGGATCAACAAGTTTCTTGTAATGAATCTGTCAGTGGAAGAGCTTGAACTGTTCAGATGACAGTCAAGCACACCATGATTGGACGGGTTGGGGTCTCTCCAACGGGGGGGCAGTATGTGTAGCACGCCATCGACTCCGACGATGGTGAATCAATTGCGCGAGCTGCAAGCAAGCTGACGCGACACACTAAACACCCACACAGTTGCATCAGCCCCATTTAATACTTGCTCATTGTATTTTCCACAGTAGCGATGAAATCAGTTGTAAGAGCTCGATACGTATTTACGTGGGCAGAAAAGAATGCCTCTGACGAGACAATTGAAGTCTATGACTAGCCTGCAAAGTACTGGCATAGGGCTTAGCTTTAACGCAAAGTCCTATGAGAACCCAAGGAAATGCAAGTAGGCTTGATTAAGCTCCGACAACTGCTGCAACTAACGGCATGGTAAATGAGCATCCCACACAACTTTTGTATCTCCTCGGGATACAACCGTTTAACCTGCTGTTGGAGGGTCAGAATTACCGAATAGGTGGCCTGTCGTCATCTACCTGTGGATCGTCTCTCGGTATCAGACCGAGAACTGGAGAAAGCATGCCCCTTTCCTACCTAAGAGCACGCCCAAATACTTGTCACGCATTGTGGCGACGTTCCATGACAGCTTGGCTGGAGAGTAAGCCGTACTTTCGGGAAGGAGTGCACGTTGGGACCCCTGCTGAAAGAGTTTTGTCAAGAGACTCTTATATAGAACGGCTCGGCTGTCCTGCATATTGGCAGGGCCTCTATTTGAATTCTGGCGTTGTGTAGACACCGTACGTCATTGATTCTTCGTGAGGCGCAAGGTCGATTGGAAGATCATGGTAGATAAGCTACTGAGGCAACTCGACAGAGAATCCAAGCTGATGACTAGCAGGCCTGGGCTTGTGTAATGTTCGCAGCCCTCAATATCGACCGAAACAACATCTCCAACGCCGTATCCGATAACATGCTCGACGATCTTGGTTTGACCCGAGGCGACTATGTGAGTGACGGACTGAGGGGCTGTACGTTTGACCATACGCTAATACGACCAAGAACCTGGGTCAAACGATTTCCCGAGTTGGCTTTCTGGTTGCCGAGCTTCCATCGCAGCTGATCTCCAAGCGGTCGGTAATTTTTGTTCGCCAGCTGGGAGACTGGAACTGACTCCGTTATCTAGCATTGGTCCCGATCTATGGATACCTATCCAAATTTGCCTATTCTCTATCATCTCTGGGGCACAATTCTTCCTGAAGGGTCGAGCATCCTTCCTTGCAACAAGATACTTGATGTAAGTATGTCTGATGTCCATGGAGGGGAGCGTTGCATGTACTCACAACCATCTGTTTAGCGCAACCTTCCAAGGAGGGTTTATCCCGTAAGTCTTGGCCCCCAACAAGCCTGCAGCCCAAGCTTTTGATTAACTCCTTGGCAGGGACACGATTCTTTACCTGAGTTACTGGTACACCGGCACCTCGGTTAGTGGTTTGATACCGAACCTTGGCACCAGAGCACCATTTTAACGTCATTCCATAGCTCCCGATTCGATTGGCATGGTTTTGGATGTCTTCGCAACTGGGTAAGTTCCCCTCTACTATCCTCAATCTATATTCAGCTCTGACTGATGTGACTTTGCAGTCGACATCGGTGTTGGATTCGCTGCTGTCGGTCTTGTTTCTATGCGCGGTATCTTGGGCTATGAGGGTTGGCGTTGGTTGTTTCTTATCGAGTAAGTCTTCCCCTGATGATTTTGTGATGTTGTCAACTTGCTCACACACCATTCACAGAGGCGCGTTCACTTGTAAGTCAATCCAGTGCGTACTCTTTGAGCTGCATCGCTAACAATATTGGCATAGTCTGTGTGGGACTTTGCTCATTCTTCCTTATGCCTCAATGCCCTGCCAAGACGAAGAGCTGGTGGAATCCGAAAGGCTACTTCAACGAGAAGGAGGAGAAGATCATCGTCAATTCTGGTATGTCTCTCTCGAGCTCAACATCCGTCTATAAAGCTGACTAACTTTGCTAGTCATCCGAGACGATCCGCAGAAGGGTGGCATGTACAACAGGCAAGGTCTGTCTGTCAAACAGATCTGGGAATGCTCCAAGGATTACGACATGTGGCCCTTGTTTGCTCTCGGCTTGCTCTTCGGCTTGCCCAAGTACCCCGTCAACCAATACCTCACCTTGTCGCTCCGAGATCTCAAGTTCAACGTCATCCAAACCAATCTGCTTTCGATCCCGTGGATCATCGGATCTAGTATCACAATGTTGGCCATCACAGCTGCGAGCGAGCTATGCAATAACCGAAGTTTCGTCGCCATGGCCGAGGATGCTTGGCTGCTCCCATGCTTCATCGCCCTGATCGTGATCGCGAACCCAAGCCCCTGGGCGTACTTTGCGATTGCGACGGTGTTGTTGTCCTTCCCTTAGTAAGTGCAGGGGACTACACTTCTATATTCTTTGGTTGCTAATTGCTGCCAGCACGCACCCCATTCAAGTTGCCTGGACCAGTAGGAACGCTGGATCCGTCCAGAACAGAACAGTGTCTGCGTCGTAAGTTTCTGCAACTCTTTCTCTCGGATGCTACTCGACTAACAACACGCCTCTAGCCTGTACAACATGTGGGTTCAAGTCAGTGGTATGATCGGCGCAAACAGTAAGTAGTTGCCTAACCCTCCTGCGATGATGAATAATGCTGAGCGATCAAGTCTACCAACCAAGTGATTCCCCTCGATACTTCAAGGCCAACAAGGGCCTGTTAGTCATTTGCATTTGGATGTGTGTAAGTAGATGCTCGACTCACCCCAGGTCTTCGTATCGCAGCTTACACGATCTCCAGGTGGTGCAATACCCCTTCACCTACTTCTACTACCGGTGGAGGAATAATAGCAAAGCCAAGAAGTGGGATGCTATGACACCAGAGCAGCAACACGACTACCTTGCGAATACTACTGACAAAGGGAACAAACGGTGAGTTCCATCGGCAGCTGGTAGATTTTACGAGTCTTACTAACGTCCTACAGGCTCGACTTCCGATTTGCTACGTGATTGATAGTACCATTGTTCCAAACACGAATCAAGAGATGATCAGGGTGTCTCATTCGATCTACGGGACAACCTCGATAGCACAGCAAAGTCTCACGGGGCATTCTTTCTGTCTCAGTTGAACCTGATTTCTTGGCGCGGTATACGCTCACTTCCACTCTTAGCCAAGAGACATCGTGGATCTGGCAGTAGGCGGATGTCGATAGCAGACTTAGAAAAAACCTCCATGGTATAGATACTAAAGGTCTCGAGATGCTCTCCAAAGGACATTTAGACTTTCAGAGTGCTCTTTCATTCACATCTGATATCTCACTGAATTTTAGGTCTCTTGCGTGCGGTCACAATCGTCCCTCTCAGTGCTTTTGACTCAGCAAACCAACCAAACACCTTTGCGGCTACTTTGAACTTTCCTACTGATATCCCAAGTGGCCTCAATGCCTCATTCTGGCTCTGAATATGACTGACGAGACCAGGGAACACATGTTCCGTTATATCCCTGAACCGAATATGTTTCTCGTCGAAGCCCGCGTCAACGAGCTGCTTCGTGTAGTCTGCAACTGTCACAAAGGCCGCAGCAGGACAACCCATCATCAGGCCAATGAGCTTGACTAGTAACCTCTGTCGGAAAGACGCTTCATCGCTCAGCAGCAAATCAAAGGCCACGAACGAAGCATCAAGGTTCTTGGCTGCGTAGTTGAGTATTGGCTCTCTCGAAGGAAAGAAGTGGTACATGCTGTCAAGGGCTAGTACCCATCTGTGTTGATCGCTGGTCTTGTGCTCGACCATAGACCTG
Source organism: Colletotrichum godetiae (assembly GCF_030913485.1). Taxonomy (NCBI): domain Eukaryota; kingdom Fungi; phylum Ascomycota; class Sordariomycetes; order Glomerellales; family Glomerellaceae; genus Colletotrichum; species Colletotrichum godetiae. The sequence continues at coordinate 34,333 of NW_026851365.1, forward strand.
ACGGCAGACTTCACGCGCGCGTTCCAGGTGTCGGGGTTCGCGGCGTCAGCGCAAAAGATTTCAACAGTTCCGTCAACCAACTTGAGTTTTGACACCTCCAATTGCACTCTGGATAAAGCCAGGCGATGCTGAGGCTCATTTAGAGTGAGTCCTGCATAACAGTATCCGGTAACGCCTAGGTCGTTGACAAGTCGTGCGAGCTCAAGTGACTGGTCACCACAACCAACACCCAAGTCTAGAATAGCCAACGCAGAGGACTGAACTGAGTCTTTGAAAATCTGGGCTTCTTCGAGCACTTCTAAAAGTAGATTGCGACAGGCTGTTTCAAAATCCGTAACGTGTAGGCCGTCGGTATTCGTCCTGGAACATGGTAAGTCAGCAGTGCTATGGTGGAGCACTGGAGTGGAGGAGCATCATGATGGGTGATAGGATGATTCCAATTGGAATCAAGAGTAGAGATAAGGCGGGGAATCAATCATCTACGAGGTATTGTGATGTCAGGGAGGGACCAACCAATAGCCCATGTTCATCCACATGGTGGTGAACGGCACCTTGACATTGAGCTTCCAGTGGTCATTGTCGTAGACATCTTTTTGCCGGAGAAAAGGAATAGCAAATGCCAGTGTGAAGAATAGAATCGTAAACGTGCAGCCAGATGCGCCGAGTAGTACACCTTTCCAGAAGTCTGGAACGGCATGAAGTGAGTGTGACATCGCATGAGATGAGTGAGAGTGAAGGAATAATGGTGGTGCTGTGTCGCTCACTGAGAAGACCTTTGCAGTAAGATTCTGCCACGCGTGACCGGGCTTGTTGCCAGCTGGGGCAAACTGGCAGGGAAGAACAGCGAAAGGATTCCGGCAGGATTCGGAGGTCCGCGGCGTTTCGACGCCGCTCGCTCCTAACAAAATCCCATACGCAGGGTTTAAAGTAAGTAAGACTCTAAATTCAACTTCATTCCCTTTGCTCACATCATGTTCAGAATTTTTCATATGTTTTCCACGCCCTGTGCTCATTGTTCCCTTGCGCTTTATGTCTGCCATGGAACCTCTACACCAAAGTCGTCTGCGACCCTCATTGCCGAAATGAGACACCCTTCAAGAAGAACCATTCCGTCCCAGCACCATGCCCCAGCTAGCCATACACTGTCCTGGCCATTGGCCCAGTCCCTCGCCGCAACAGTCGAGTCCCTCTTCTTGTCGCGAGCCCTTCTGTCCATTATTTCCCGTATGATCGCTCTGCTCTTCGTCGTTCTCAGGGTTCTTGTGAACCTCGCCGTCTGGAGCACTCTCTTCGCGTCAGCCAGGGGATCCAGCGGGCAAGTGCTGACGACTGCTCCTCCTGGCATTGTATGCAATGCCTCCGTCTTCGCCGCATTTCGAGTGAAGTCACTCCTCAGACAAATGACCTGCGGCGGCGTGACACTCCCACAATGGTGTGAGCAGGTCAGTGGCCGGCATTCGTCGTCTTCCACGAGTGTGAACGACTGGCTCGATGATGCACCAGTCGGACGGAGCACCGAACTTTCCACGCGAATCGTCGGTACCGGTTCGAGAACCTCGCGCAAGGGCATGAAGATCTTGCGAGTCACATCCGGTGACACAGCGAGGATGACCCGATCAAAGACTTCATCCACGATTGGCCTGACCGAGTTGCTCGTTGACTGCCAGCGAACCCTTACTCTTCCGTCCGTTGTCGGTGCTACCTCAGCGACACATGCGCCTAGACGAACCTGCTTCATCTCCCTTGCCAGTCTGGCTTCGACCTGATGAACGCCGCCGCAGACCGTGTAGTGCTGCTGGCCGTGCGAAAGCTTCTTGTAGTTGACTACATCGCTCGCAGGGAACGCTAGGAGCTCCGCGTGAGAGCACGTCGAGACACTGCTTAGGAGAGGGAGCAGATAATGCGTGCTGTAGCGTCGCGGCATCCATACTCTCTCCAAATACTCGCCAAACGTCTCGTCCCCGTTGGAGCCTCCGGACGAGGGCCGGATCACGAAGCACGCGACCGTGAACCAAAATTGGCAGAGAACCAAATACAGGATCTCAAACAGATGTGTGAGAACTCCGCGTTTGCCCGGCCAAGGTGGGATTCGGTGCAGGTTAGACGCGTGGACAAAGTACTCCCCGGGATCCCTATCGGCGCTCTGAAAACCTCCTGATGCCGGCATCTTGGGTGATGCTGCATCAGCCTTCACAGGTAATGTAGCTTTGGCGAATGAGAAGAGAAACCGGACGGGATGATACGGGATGCCCAAGTGGTCATACATGCGCATAACGTTGGCGTAATAACCTCCAGCGAGGGCGCGCATAGGGAGGTCGATGCGCTCGACCTTGCCAGAGTTTTCATCTCGAATGGCGACGGACGCTGAATCGAATGACAGACTTTCGGCCTGTAAAAGTCAGCCTGGGCGCACAACAGTCACCTCCATCCTCAACATGTGTGTACCTGTTCAAAAAGGGTCACAGCATATCGCCCCTGCTTGTCGTTTTGTAGAAGATACGCGGTAGTGAGGCCGGCTAGGCCAGTGCCGACGACGGCCACCTGGACAGGATCCTCGCGGCCCATGTCGTGACGAGGAAGTCTTGTCAGATTTACAGAGTCGGAATGATGCTACTATGGTCACGCGTGCTGGCCGGTTGCTAGTTACGGAGTCATGGCTTTCAATCCTCAACTAACAGCGATTGGGAAGCACCTCGACGAGCATATGGTAAGCAGTTGTACGGAAATGACGACCTCCAAAAGGGCACTGGCACCACCTTGGAGACACATTTCCCACTCAGACAGCTCGGGGCCGGGCACCTTGAATTTTTTTCACCCCGTCCCCCAGAAAGAAGCTCTCCTGAACGGAGACATCCCTGATTAAGTGGAGATGTATCCATACCGAGGTCGTGGGCCGTGACACGCCGTCGGGACAATTTGTTCTGGAAATGTTTGGGGCATGTCCCTGTCGGCCTACTCAGTGCCACATTTGTCCCCTCGATCCTCACTCATTCTCAAGAGGACCAAACAGATTCTAGAGGATTAGATGTGTCATTCATGGTCATCATCATGAGAATTGACCAATGACGCATATGATTTTGGCCGCTTCACACTGGGTAATTAAGCCTGGTTTCATTACACATATCGAGGCCATTTAGACGATCTCAGCTATTCGGATCGAAAGTTGCGCCGACTCGAACTTTTTTTCGGACGGCCCCACAAACTACTAATGTACTGCCCTGGTCACCGGCACTGTAGCTTGGTGCTCACGTCGAATCATGCTGAGCCGCATATCAATTCTAGAACGTTGCGGTTTTCGTCAAATCTGAAGGCTGTTGTTCTTGGACGGGCTCTTTAAAGCTTCCGTTGTATACTCCGTAGAACTAGCCCGCTGCCCCTGGTTGCCTTCTGAGTGATAGATGAAAATATCTGCGGTTAGTATAGAATCGAACCACTCTCTCACCTTCTCCATGATCAACCACACATAAGGTACGTCACTGGGCTTCTTAGAATAAATCATCTCAAGAACCTGTAAACCAAGTCGGCTTGCGATTGTAGTAGTAAAATCGATGGCCGTAGAGATTCTCCGTAAGGGGCACTGACTTACAGTGCGAGATGTATTGAGTCGCGGCAGATGACTTAGTCACCCACTTGCCGCTTGAAAGTCCGCCGTGATCTTTCACAACCAGTAGCAGCTCGCTTTCGCGAATTTGACTCCGCAGCCCCCTCCACAGAGTCAGACTCTATGCCCCTGTCGGCCCCTGCGTCGCTTTGACAAAAATGACAGTTGCTATTCAGCTGCCGCCCAATGCTCACAGAGTACCATATTTCACATGCTTGCGTTTCTTCAGCCAGGCAAGGCACTGATTTGGTATTGCATGCAATTATGAAGACTGGTTGTTGACCCTACAGAAGTCGCTAGATGCCTACGGAGTATATGCCGAATCTATCGCGGCTCGTGTCAAGACCACGTGAACATGTGGTTAATTACATATTACAGCGCCCGATAGCCAGAGGCTTTGAACAAGCAGTCGGGTTCTCTTCTTTGTTACTGCGTCGGTTGCTTACTTGTTTGACTTTCCACTTCCCAATCCTCAGGCCAGCATGACACCGGTGGACATGGCTCGATGGTTCGTAGCTGGCCCGAGTTCTTTCATTTCTTTCCATTTGCTCCAGATCCTCTTGCCATCAGGGCTGATAGAACCGGCCCAAGCTAGTCGCTATCTGCCAGAAGGCTGTTGAGCAGCATGTTCGCCAGCTCTTTTCCCCGAAAACACGCCGTCGGCAAGGGAAAGGCCGCTCACATAGCCGTTGGCGCAAACCCCCACAGCACTTCGCCCGGCAGCATACAGCCCGTTGATTTTGCCACCGTCTTCGGTCAGGACTAGCCCAGTCTCGCCATCCACACGCAGCCCACCCAGCGTCAGTCCATTAACAGCTTGGATTCCCTCGGTGCGACAAGATATATCAAGACCAAAGAATGGAGCCTTTACCACCGGACTGCAGTAGTCTGCTTCCTTGTGCATCGGATCCTGCTTTCCGCTAGCGATCGCATCGTTGTAGATCTGAACTGTCGACCCCAGACCATCGGCCGAGATACCAAACTTGCTGGCGAGCGCTGCCAGAGAGCCAGCTTTTTTGTAGCCCCAGTAGAGCCAATGCAGCCTCTGAATGAGAAGAGGCATATTGGTTTGCTGGAAGACTTGTTTCTTTGCTTTCGCCCATTGATTCGAGTCGAGGATCAAGAAGCCCTTCCCACCATGTTGACGTATCATGGTGTCACTGAGTGCAGCCCCATAGACATCCTCCGCGCCCATGCGCTCTCCGGCTTGAGATACGACGACACCCTCGAGCAGAGCTGTTGGGGGATACAAGAACCGCCACGCAGACATATTGTTCATGCTTGAAACTGAACCCCCTGCCGCCTCTCCGATCTTGATGCCCGATCCGTCATCGCCATTGGTGCCGAGCGGAGCGACCTTGGAGAACTCGGGGAGGTGTTTCTGCCTCATCTCAGGGTTGAAAGCGAAGCCTCCGGCACTCAGAACCACCGCTCCACTGTGTATAGTTTGCGATATGGACTGTTCTTGCCAGATTTTGTCTGCCTTCCGGTGATAGACGTCGGCGAGTTGCGACGCCATGAGTTGGAATCTCTTCGTCTTTTGCGTAAGACTCTCGTGCTTCTGGAACAGCGAGTTGGTATCCGGCAACGTCTTGATCTCAACTCCGCTGACTTTGTCCTTCTTTTCGTTGAAGAGAACCCGCTGAACCTTGGACGCTGGCTTGAAATCCACTCCCAGACGTATAGCCGAGTCAAAGAGCGCCTGCCACAGCGCAGAGCCAGAGAACCCAGGCTGCACCATCCGATGCCCTCTCGGCGCCGGGGTAGACAGCTTGTTGAAAGGATACGATTTCTCATTGCCAGAGAAGTAGAGATAATGCTTATTTGTCGGGTAGCTGGTCTTGTAAGGACACAAGGACGCCTCGAACTGTGCGCCATGCTTCTCGAGCCACTCGAGCCGCGCCACGCTCTCATCGCAGAAACGCCGCAGAGTCTTCTCGTCGACTGCGTCTCCCGTTTCCTCCTTGAGATACGCTAGCATATTTTCCGGGGTATCGTGGCCGTATCCGACTTCTTTTTGTTGTCGGGTTCCCCCGCCTGCGTAGACTACGCCCCCTGAGAGCGCGGATGCTCCGCCGCCGTGTGCATCGTCTAGGAGAAGTACTCTGGCGCCTTTTTCTGCGGCTGCGATGCTTGTGCAGACACCGGCGATACCGGCACCGACGACTATTACGTCATGCTCTCGGCTGGATTTTACTGAACAGGTTGCGTGGAAGAGACGTGTCTTGGGGTGGCACAGGATAGCAACTTTGAGATGTGCTGAGTGGTGGCGGGCAGTAAAGGAGGCCGCGCGTGAGGTGAGCATCGCAGAGGCTACTGTCTAAGTAACGTAAATGACACGAACGAGATCACCGGGGCACCAGAATGAGAGACATGATAGTCTTAAATAATTCGCACATGCTGACATGCAAGTGTGCCGCGTTCGCTTAGAGATGGTTTGCTTCCTGATTGGGGGTATAGGCTTACATGTTTGTCCAACAGGCGGCGTGCATGGTGCCTCAAAAGTAATATACCTGCTACCTGACTGCAATCCGACACGAGGCACAATTGAATCAAATTGAAATGACATGGTATCTTGCGACAAAGTTCAAGTTCTTCAAGACAATCTATCCCACAAGAGTCTCGTGGTGTTCAAAGCATCGTCACGGACGCCGCTTAGCATTCCGGCCAATCACGGAACGCGTGGATTCCGCGGAGAGAACGCGAGACCCTGCCAAGTGCGTCGGAGAATGCCAAGTCTTGATGTCCCGGATTCCTCTTATTCGGATTGAATGCAACGCTGTAGGCCACATCACGGAAGCCGAAGTGAGCTCCATTCATCGAATCCGTCATGAGGTTACCAAGAAGGTCGGCTAATCTACTTTCTCAAGTAACCTCTTTGACGCCATACTTCCAGCCACCTCTTGACCATGTCCACCCCGATCTGTCTTCCTTTCTCTACAGTTCCAGCATCAAATACTATACCCTCGCCATTTCCACTGCCCTCGGTCATCGACTGGAAGAAGCCTAGTAGCTTCAGAGCTGGCAGCTCCTGCACACCCAAGCCCTGCGATTCTGCCGTCGCTTCTAACCTAGACACCCATTCGCTCATACCAATGTGTTGCACCTCTCTTCCGCAAGCTCCCTCCAGCTTCGTAATAAGCTCGTTCCATGAGATAGCGCTCGGGTTGACAAGATTGACCACAGCATACGACGTCTCAGCGGCGTTGGGAATAATCGCCCCTGCGATGGCTTCCGCACAGAAGTCAACGGGGAGCCAGTCAACCCTCGTCTGTAAGGTCGGCATCGCATCGAGGTGATCGAGTCCCGCCATCATCATGGTAGGCCACATCTCGGTATGGTTCCATGCTCCCAGTCTTGAATGACCACAGAGCTGGCCAACTCGAAGGATCCGGACAGGGGTGTTGTGAGTAGATGCGTAGTGCTGCGTGACTTGCTCAATGATGAACTTGGACTGCGCGTAGCCGGTAGGAAGGGAATTGGCAGGATTCGCAGAGAGAGGAAGTTCTGGCACTTTGGTGCCGGCGGGGCTTCCCATTGCTGCGGCGACGCTGCTCATGAAAGTGAATGTCTTCTCGGGCCCCTTGAGACAGAATGACATGAGATGCATAGTTCCTAAGGTCATCATCGTCAGCTCAGAAACTCTGCGTTGGCACATAAGATATCTCACCTCTCAGACAGTCGTCTTCGAACTGCTGAATCGGCTGATTGAAGTCCAACTTCCAAGCATTGTGCATCACAGTTGTCACCTCATTCGCCAGACGTTGATACATCTTCTCGTCCAATCCCAGCTTATTGTCCTTCATGTCGTAACTGACGGGAACAATCTTATGGCTTTGGTAAATGCTCGCCGAGTAGCCCCTCTCTTTCATGGAGTTCAACACTCGATATTGAGGATCGACTCCTCTCACCGCGCAGTAAACCTTTCGAACCGTTGGCATCTGGACCAGGACTTCCAATAGCGCATTGCCCAGGGCACCACTAGCCCCCGTGAGATAGATGACTTCGCCATCTTTCCTGGCATATTCTCGTTGATCATGAGGGGTGTTCCAATTTGCAACTTCGCTGTTCATGCGGTGAATAGTTGACCCAATCCACTCATATTTCTTGCTGGCCGTCGGAGCCTTGCTATCGAGACCACTTCTGGACAGCTGAAGAAAAGTGAAAAGCTTCCTTGCCGTGGGATATTCGAAAATGAACATCAATGGGAAAGCACCGAGCATCTTCACAAGTCTCGATCGTATTTCGACCGCATGCATAGAATCGAGACCAAGTTCGTACCAGTTACAATCTTCTGCCAAGTCTTGCATGGGGATGCCCAAAGTATCGGCTACGATTCTTTGGATCGTTTCGATGTCCAAGGTACCGGGGTCTCTCGAAGGATCAGACTTAGAATCTGCATTCGTATCCAGCTCGTTGCCCAGGAAGGAGTTGTAGAGTCCTTCAACCTTGTCTCCATACAATTCCCAGGCAAGAGCTCGTCGCACGTTACCTTTCGGGGTGACTGGTAAAGTCTCTCCCTGGTCCAGAATGAGAACTGCTTGACGAGGAATCCTCGAGTATGTCGGCGAATTCTCATTGCAGGATCGAATCACTTTCCACACCTCGTCGATAAGATCAGCTTCTGATATAGGTATCTTCTCCACCTCAGACCAACTGATCTCAACAACGACAGCGGGGCAAGGTTTTCCTGTCCCAAAGACTGCGGTCTTCGCAATAACACTGGACTTGTCCTCCTCAAGCGTCATAGCGAGCGCCGCAGCATGCGTCTTTTCTCCATTACTATGCACGAGAATGTCATCTCGTCGACCTTGGAGGACGAAATACCTGCTCCCCGGGGGGTCCTCAATGAACAAGTCGCCCGTACGATAGGGGTCTGGCGCAGTCTCGTCAAGCCAGAGTTCTGCGGCTAACGGGAAGCCGCGGTACACGACGCACTCGAACAGTCCTTCTGCAACGGTTTCCATTCGCACATACTCCGACTCGGGATAGAGGTTTCGGAAGCGGTACACATCAGGGTTGTCTCTCGTGTGCGGTATTGTCCGAAGCGGCGGCCCCGTCTCGGTTGTACCGTATGTGGTTTTGACATTGACGCCGATGCTCTGGAGTTTGGACAGCATTGAAGGCGACAGTGGGGCTCCTCCAGGCTGTAGGACCTTCAGATCTGTGAGAGGACTGTAGTCTTTGGTGGTGAGAGTGATGTATTCGTAGAGGTCCTCGATGACCGAAGGCGCACAGTGGAGGCAATCTGGTGGATAGCCGAGGCTTGTCAAGGACTTCCATGCAGAGAGGATGGAGCTCGGAGCTGGTGGCCATTGTGTTGGAGGTAACGAAGTAGGGAGTCCGGTTGGAAGTCCCGACAAGGCGATTGAGAGTCCAGCAACGTGGAATCTGAGCAACGTGAGCATATATTCTCAAGTGTATAGCGAGGATGGGTAAGGTCTTACAGAGGGAAGCAAAGATACCAATTCTCGACGAAGAACTCTGGAAGTAGTCTGTACATCCGCGCAATCTGACACAAGCTCCTGTTTGTGTGGATAATTGGTTTCGGCACTCCCGTGGAACCAGAAGAGTGGATAATCATTGATTGGAGATTCCACTCATCATCAGTTTCAAACCCAACATTGAGCTCTTCAAAAGCTTCTAGGCTATTCCCTCTCAACTCATGCAGGCTGATAAGTTTTGTTACCGGAAGTTGACACGGGCTTACCCCGTGTAGTAAAGCCTCGTTCGCCTCGTCGGTGACTATCGCAACAACATTGCATACTCGGAGAAGATGATCTCTTGTGGCCGGAGAGTTCCTGTTACTAAGTAGAAGGACCCGAAGGTGCACGCGATTTAATGCGAACTGGGTGATGAGGTATGAGATCGAGTTCCCTACACCCAAGAGGGCGACAGTGGGTTGCTGACCAGTCTCATTGGCAGTTGCAATTGCCTCTTGAAATCGCTTAGAGTAGAACTTCGATGCTGCATCGCAGAGTTCATTAAGTTGAGCCCAGTTCAGCACCTCGAATGAGCCACCAACAGGATATATGAAAGCTGGCTTCGAAGGCTGTGTTGTGGAATTATGCTTGACTAATGCCGCGATACTCGTCAACGCTGGGTCAGAGAACCTGCAAGTTTGGCGTGGGAGCCATTCAGTCAGTCGAGGTTGATGGGTGCAATATTGGTTCCCTACCTCAAGCTATGAGGGTGCCCGTGGAGTTGCCATAGTTTCTTCAATCTTTCATCGGCACCTGGCGCAGGAAACACGGTTGGGTCGACGGCAGCAGTTGATGAAGGTGGCTTCAGGTCAGACATCGCGATCGGTGCCATGTTGCCAAGGTGCGAACAAAGGCGAATCTTCAATTGTATTCGCTCTTGAAGGCTGTGACTTCGCGGGATCCAATCTCAACAAGACTCTTGACGAGTGTGCATCTTCGACCTCGGATTAAGATGACTATATCGTAATGGATCAGCCGCTATCCGTGAGATCAATCCTATCGAGTTTAGTAATCTACTTGCAAGTTATAGCCGAGTATCCTGTCGCTGACCAACTGATTAGATTATGCAACGCCTATCATAGTCCTTGTTGGAGTAACGAAACACCAGCAAAGAATAGGCCAATGATATCTCTGTGCCCCGATAATCGGACTGATAACAACGCACGCCTATCGCCTGCCTATCACTAACAGTTTTGGCACGCATCCGGAAATCCCACGACCATGGCGCTCGGCAACGGCGATAGCTGAATCTCTGAAAGGGAATTTGATAAGCCTCGTCTTAGAAATGACACCGGATGCGCAACAACGTAAAAGTGATTAGACATCGTTTGTTCCGACTCCCCGCGCACACAATTAGCAATTCCAATTGTGCCATAGATCGCCTTGACCTTCCCTTTTCTCCTAGAGGTGAGGCCCGCGTTTATTCGAGACTCGAGAGCAACCTATTACCGATACTTGCACATATCAGTAGCTGCAACTATGGGTCTCCGGAAGCGTTTGGAGCTCCGCTCCGAGAGCGCCGGCCTCGGCACGGAGGGAGGCCGGCTGTCAAACAAGGACATGGACCCTATCCCGATGGGCTCCCCGGAGCGCACGTGGGGTTGGCCGAGTTTGCTCGGCTTCTGGATCGCGGAGGCTTTTTCCATCTCGATGTATCAGGGTGAGTTGCACATAATCTTCCATGATCGAATCTTTCTACTACAAGTATGGTGTCACTGAATGACTGCTAACAACTGCCCTCAACTTCGACAGTCTCCTCAACATCTGTCACAAAAGGTCTAAACCCAGGCCTCGCAATCCTCGCAGTTTTCATCGGACATGTCCTCGTCTGCATCCCGGCTATGCTAGACGGCTACGTCGGCTGCATCTTCGGCATCAACTTCCCCGTCTTCACCAGAGCCTCGTTTGGCCTCCGAGGCTCTTATGGAGCCGTCTTTGTCCGCGGTGTCGTCGCCTGTATCTGGTTCGGCACCCAGTCTTTCCAGGGTGGACAGTGTCTGCAGGTCATGATCTCCGCCATTTGGCCGTCGTTCAACAATTTCCCAAACCACCTCGCTGAGAGCGCACACGTCACCAGCTCCGAGCTGCTGTGCTTCTTCTTGTTCATCATCGTTCAACTGCCGTTGCTTTGGTTGCATGTGAGTAGTCTGAGGTACATGTTCATGGCCAAGACGGTGATTATGCCAATCTTTGGTTTAACTTTGTTCATCTGGGCTATCGTTGCTGGTAAGTACCCTCATTGACTCTTGACAAATTCCAACAGCAGTGTATCTAACTACCCTAAGGCAAGGGATTCGGACCAACGTTCTCAAAGCCGACTCTCATCAAAGACGGTACCCCCGCCATCGTAGTGTTCTTCCAATGTGTCACCAGCGCCATCGGCCCCAAAGCAACACTCGCCCTCAACATGCCCGACTTCACACGCTACGCAAAGAAACCCCGCCAGGTCTTCTGGACGCAGGCCGTCGGTCTATGTGTCCTAGTGACAATGTGTGGTGTGCTAGGTGCCACCGTGAGCAGCGCCTCCGAGGTCATTTACGGCAAGGTGACCTGGAACCCCCTGGAAGTCGCACGGCTGTGGGAGAACCGCGCTGCTCAGTTCTTTGCGGGTCTCTGTTGGGCATTTGCGGTGATTGGCACGAATATTAGCGCCAATAGCGTCTCTTTCAGCAATGATTTGGCGCTGTGGTTTCCAAAGTACATCAACAATAGGCGTGGAGCGTATATCTGCGCTGTGTTTGGTGTATGTGCCGTGCCTTGGTACATCCAGTACAGGTGAGTTGTGTGCATTGTCCCAAGATCAAGTTTCTTTGCTGACTTTGAATCCGTGTCGCAGCGCTAAATCCTTCTCCTCCTTCCTGGGCGGTTACTCTCTCTTCCTCGGCGCCATTGCGGGCATTATCATCACTGACTTTTGGATCTGCCGCAAACGCACATTGGCAGTCTCGTCTCTATATGATCCGCGAGGCATCCACTACTATACCTTTGGCGTCAACCCTCGAGCGGTTATCGCCTTCATCTTTGCAATCGTACCAAACATGCCCGGTCTTGCGGCTGCTTGTGGCGCTAAAGGAGTTCCTAAGGGCGCAGTTTATCTGTACAGTCTGAGTTGGCTCGTTAGCATACTCGTGGCGAGTTTTACGTATTGGGTGGGCTGGAAAATCAAGCCGTTCCCTGTGGACGACAGTCGAGAGCAGCTGTACGTTGACGGATATCCCACGGTGGAAGATTCAATGGGGTCGGAGAAAGGATTGGAAGGGAAAGAGCAAGACGTGAAGTTGGGATGAGAGAAACCTTGGATTCTACTACCAGGCCCTTTTGCTAAAAGACAGGTTATTATTATTTAATGTCATTGAAGCCGCATCTTTTGGACGGGAGGCCAAGCACCATCTCCGATGACTTGAGTCACCCTCATTGCTACAAGCTCCGATTCGAAGCTGCCTCAGCTGCTGCGGGTGTCAATTCAATGAGTTTGCCAAGCCCAGCCACGAAAACGGCATCAAGTCTCAATAGGCTCAAGTTTAGTAAGTCGCAGCTTCTCGACTTGATCCGCAACAAGCCCCTCCATTGAATCAGAAGCGCAAGTGCATCTTCAGCTTCCGATAGCGTCGGAGAGAGCGCGAAAAGCAACACAATGAAGTTGCTCGCAATGGTGAAGTTGACGCGGGAATCTGTCCATTATCAGCTGTTCAGCTCAGGTTTCCGGAGAAAGCACATGTAATCATCATGTGAAGAGCGAGGCTTACATGAATGCCAGAAAGCTTCGAGATGGTGAGCCTCTAGTTTTGCAAGAAAGTCATGCATCTCTCGCGCAATAGTCATGGCGCCAGTGCGCAACGCCGTGCGGGCTTGAGTTGGAACTTCGATGCTTTTAGGTCGGAGTAGTGCTTTGAACACAGCAATCTTGGCAGTGATGTAAGCGAGCTTTAGACTACCGTTGCCGTCTAGACCGCACTCTGGCAAGGATGCCGAGGGTTGGTCTCCCACGTCGGGCCGGTTTTGCAGCCACTCTGCAAGCTCGATTCTCAAAGGCCGGGCAACTTCGAACGTAGCCTCGAGGGACTTGGAGAGAGCTCTAGTGGCTTTGATGGAGCTACACCAGTCAGTCAGTACAAGTACCAAAGTAGGAATGCTCTATTATGGGAGTAACTCACAACATGTTTTGCTGAATCTTGGACACGATTTCAGTGAGTGACGCCAGGTGCAGAAAGTGCCTGCACACCAAAGGCCCTTCACCCTCACAGCCAGGAACATCACCAAAGTCATCCGGGCGCAAAGGTGACACATCCCAGTCGCACTCCTGAATATGCGAACTCCTTCCAAAGTTCAGACTCAACCACCTGTCCTGCACACATACCGCCCAAGCAAGCCGCCTCCGCAACCTCTTCTCCCAGCTCGGAACCGCCCAATCGGACGGATCAAGATTGAGCCCCAGACACTGCGCAAGCGCCACGGTGTCAGCAAGCATGGTCCACTTGAACGGCGTGTCGGCGACATGCTTGTTCGTCGGCCGCCGCTGGATCATGAGGAGCATCGTTTGTACGGTGGCGAGGGAAGGGGTGTGGAATTCCGAGAGGGCGGCCATCCAGGCGAGTTTGAAGAGGTGGTCTGCTGAGGGGAGGGTGTCTACGTTGTTGTTGTTGTTGTTGTTGTATTTAACGCCGTGGCGGCCGGGCTAGAGCCCTTACCGCAGACCTCCCGAAGGGTATATGGCGTGGAGGGCCGTGAGCCAAGGCTACCTACTCTACAGTACGTCGTCTCTTTACATCGTCCTCCAAATCATGCCTTGTGGCCACTACGCGTTCTGTCTGTCCCCGGTTCCCGCTGGTGCCCCAGTTTCATTCTTTCCCAAATCGTCCCTTGGAATCGGGAGGTTCTTTGTAGTCCGCACTCACATCTACGTAGGTGTGGATGCTGCTACCGCAGACAGATCTTCTGGAAGAAGTCCGTCACGCGGAGAAAGGCCTCGAAGCCTCGTGGGTCGGTGATTAATCTCTTGAAGTAGGCCTCGAGAGATCCCATAGGGCCTATGGGCTCGGGCATACTGCGAGAGTGGAGGGTCGGCCACCGTTGCCTCCTCGCCAGCGTTAGTCGACAGTAGACCAGGTGGTCCACGTCTTTCGCCTCTCCACAAGAGCACATCATTAGAGCGTCGTCGTGGTTGAAACGTCGGTGATATTGCTCGAAGTCCCCGTGACCCGATCGTGCCGCCAGCAGGTGATGTAACGTAGCCCGCGGCAAGGCCAGTTCAGGAGGGCTGGACAGAGCTGCCTCAAGCCCCAAGTCCGCGTACCGCGGCCTTCGCTCTTTATACCACCATCTCCTGTGCTGGCTTTGTAATTTTTCCCTTGCAAGCCGCTTGATGCCCGCTAGTGTTGCCATTTGACCCATCCGCGCCGGCAGTGTCGTTCCTTCTTTGGCCAGCCGGTCCGCGGCCTCGTTTCCTTCGATGCCCTGGTGTCCCGGGGACCAGTGCGTCCGTATATCAAATATCCTGGCCGCTTCTTGGATTTCGAGGAACGCGTCTTGTGACGAGTCCGGCGCCTTGCCGCGGATGCCTTGTATAACGCTGGTGTTGTCGATACATATGTGGATTGGATGACCGCGATTGGTGAGCAGAGCCCTTCTGAGGCCGGCTCGCGCTCCTTCGACCTCGGCGTCGAACACTTCTGCCAGTCCGAGTCGGCCGCACCCTTGCGCTATGCGTTTGGAGTCTCGGTAGATGACGAAGCCGTACCCCACGGCTCCGTTCGTCGCCCTGGAGCCGTCCGAGAAGACGATCATATGGCTTTCCGGTACTGTCTTTAGCCAGCGCTCGAATCTTTCGCAGCCTCTTCTTTGCATTGAACTACTATCTGATCCTGTGAGCTTGGCAGGTACTGTGATTGGAGGAACGCTGGTCTTCCGCATCTTGGCAGAAGTTCAGCCGTCCGTTGTAGTCTCGTCTGTTGCTGTCCCTGCTGGGAGAGCCGCGCGACTAGCGGGTGTCGGCGATCGATCCTCTGCAGTCGGACTGCGGCCCGTAAGCGGACGCCCTCTAGAGCGACTTTGGCTGACGGTAAGCCGGCGTCTCGGAGGAGGCTGCTGGTTGGCGTTGTCCTCCAGACAGGCAGAACGGCCCTTGCCGCCGCTGTAATGACGCTGTCGATCTTCTGCACGAGCCCCTTCTGGCCTGTGTTGACGGGTCTTCCTTGGAGAGGCGGATTCGTGTCTGTCTCCGCTTGGCGTCTCGAAGCCGGCTTCGTGATACCTGCGTACCATGTTTCGGCGCCAAAGAGCGCGATCGGCAGTACGCAGGAGACGACGGCTTTTCCGCACGGCGGCCGCTGGCAGTCCTCTCTTTGTGTTTGTAAGCTGTCTCAGATGTTGAGCTGCCCTCTTTGCGCAGCTACTTTTGTCGACATGGTGCCGGAAGGACAGTCTCTTGTCGAACCAGACACCCAGCCAGCGTACAGGTTTGTCGAGGCCTTGACCACCAAATCCCCCGCCCGGACCTCTGGCAGCTCCGCTGGCTGGCCGTGCTTCCTAGTAAAGTGGATGACCTCGCACTTGCTCGGGTCAAAGGAGACCTTGTTCTCCAACCC
>NW_026851366.1:0-47994 GCF_030913485.1 Colletotrichum godetiae
TCCTAATCTAGATTAAGAATCCTTTAAGTTTTCCTATAATTCCGTTAAAGGTAGTCAAAGCGTTAAACTTAAGTTTTTTTTAATTATTTATAAGGGTTTTAATAATATTAGTGGTAGCTTTAAAAGTTCGAACCTTTTAAATTAAGTTATTAAACTTATCGGTTTTAAATTTTAAAGTAGTTATTATTTTATTTAATATAAAATATATATATATAATATCTTTATTATTATTTTTTTAAATTATAACTAAATAAGTAGTATTACTATTAAAGAGCTTAATAAGTTCTGTATTATATTTAATACTTTTATTAACGGTACGCTTTATTTAAAAATAGGTATCTTTATTAAATATTATATCTCTATCCGAGTTATAAGTAATATTAAGTATTTTATTATCCTTAATAATAGTTAGTTCTTAAGCTAGGTTCTTTAGCTACTTTCCTTTAAAGGAAGAGGTAATAAGGGGCGTATTATTAAAAAAAGATATTATTCTTTATTATTAATTAATTTTTAAAAAGTAAACTTATTAAATAAGAGCTATTAAAGTATTATAGCCAGCTAGTTATAGTAAGGTAAGTTTATAAAAATTTAGGCTATAAGGATTAAATAATAATAAATAAGGTTTATTAAATAACTTTGGGAAGTTATATTTTATAAACTATAAAATAAAACTTCAATAATTAATAATAATCTTATTAGAGGGTTTTTAATAAAAATAGCTAAAAGTAATTATGAGATTTAATATAAAATTAATAGTTAAAGAAGTTATAAAAAGTCTATTTTTAAGCCCGGCTTAAATTTATATTATATATAAATTTTAATTTTAAATATATCTTTTATCTTATATTATTTATAATTATCTAATCGTTTACTAAACGGTCGTTCGTCCTACTTATTTATAAACGTCCGTTTTATTTATTTATAAATGTCCGTTCTTTATTTTATTATATAATCGTAGTTACGTAACTTATCTATAGTTTTTTTATTCCGAGGGGAGTCTTTTTAAGTTTGTATTTATATATATATAGTGTAGTAGCCGCTACGGTCCTGTAGGGTAGGACCTTAGCTTCGCTATATATGTGGGGTCGTAATATATATATATTAAAATTATAGACGTAATTAAGAATTATATAATTTATAAAAAAAATAAAAATAGCCTATATAAACTTTATAACGAACTATAGCTATTATAACTACCTATAATATAGTAATCGATTTTATAAGACTTTATTATTAAACTATTAGAATTTAAAAAACTACTTATAAATATATAATATAATAGTATTTTAATTATAATCGACTAATTTATTAAGTTCGCCTACTTTATACCTTATAAAAAATCTAATAATGTAGAGGAATTAATATATATATTCTTTAAAAACGTTATTAATTAACTACGGTAGGCCGAAAAAGATTATTTTTAATAAAAGCTCTTTATTTACTTTAAAATGTTAAAAATCTCTAATCTCGTAACTTAATATAAATTATAAACTATTAACTTTGTTTTACCTATAAACTAATATTTAAATAAAAAAAAACACTTAGATTTTTAAAATATATTTCTATTATTATATAAATTACGATTAAAATAATTAAATAATATTATTATTAATAACCTAATTCGTATATAACAATATAATTAGTAAAAGCATAAAAAAATCTCTATTCTACCTAAACTATAGATTCTAACTAATAGTATATAAAAAAGTATAATAAGGACTATAAGTTATAAAAGTAATAATAAATATAGTAAAACTTAAAAAAATCTAAAAAAAAAACGTCTTTAAATCTCGAGTTCGTATATTAACGTATAAAAAAAATGTAGATAGATTAAAAATTATAGGACTAACCTAAAAAAAAAAGATAATACCTATTTCCTTCGCTATAATATTAAAATAAAACGACTAAGCGATAAATTAAACTATCAAAAATTTAGACCTTTCAAAATCATTTAAAAAATCTCAAATATTAATTATAAATTAAGACTCTTAAATATAATAAAGTATTATTTAGTTTTTTATATTTTACTTTTTAAACTAGTATTTAAAGGTTTATATATAAAAGACTATATTATTATAAAACCTAATAAATTAAAATATAAAATCGAATAAATTATCGACTATAAAATCAAAAATAAAATATAAAAATTCCTAATTAAATCAAAAAACTACGGATATAAAGAAAATATATAAAAACTTATTATAAACTTTTAAAACTCTTAATGATTCCTTAAGGACTATTAAAAAACTATATTAACGGATTTAAAAATGAGAATTTATCGTTAATCTTAAAAAAAAATTAATCTATATTATTAAGAACTTATATAAACTATAATTCCTTGATTATTCTACGCTTATAAATATTTAATATAGACTTTAAAATATTAGATTTATCTATCTTTTGTATTTTATAATAAAAAGTCTCGGTTTAATATTTACGTATTAACCTCCGAATTTTCTAAATATAGGATAAACGACCAGTAATAATAGCTATTAATAATTAAAAACGGGCCAACTCCTTATAAAACTTTAATAGCTCCTTACCCGCCTTTTCCTCCTTCTTATCCTATTCTCTTTATTAAATATTAAGTTTTTAAATTATAAAAGAATATTAAAAAATATAAAAAAAATAATAATAAATAAACTTATAAGTCAAAGCTATTAATACCCCGTCGTAAGATTTTTTTACTTTAATATAAGTCCGATAATAAAAAAAACCATTATTAAACCAATATAAGATCTTTATATAAAAATAACAAATACAAAATATATTAATAATAACTAAACGAACTTTAATAAATTCTAAAAATATAAAACGCTTACGATCCTTTATCTTTATTTTTTTTAATTTTATTTTAAAATTCGATTTTTTAATTCGACCTAATATTATATTAATATATTTCGATAAAATGCTTAATAATTCCCTAATTTAAAAATAAACGACCTATTTATAGGCCTAGAAGACTAGACCTTTAAGAGGAGGAGTTAATATTATAACTTAATATATATAATAAAGCTAGGGTCTTGCTCTATAAAGCCTATAATGGCTATTATACTATATATATAAAAGAACGGATTTAAAATAACTCTTTTTAAGTTAGAAAAATTATAAATAAATTATAATAATAAAAAGGACCAATAGATAATAAATAATCTATAAATAAAACCGATAAAATAAAAGCGGTCTACCTTTATAAAACCGATATTATAATATTGGTCTTAACTATAAAAAACTATTTAAATAGTATATAGGACTTATATATAAAATAAACTTAAACCGGGCTTAAGGATAGACTTTTTATAGTTTCTTTAATAATCAACTTAATATTAGATTTTATAATCACTTTTAACTATCTTTATTAAAAACCCCTTTAATAAAGATTATAATTAATTATTAAAGCCTTACTTATTTTATAACTTATAAATATAGCTTTAGAGAAGCTATTTATAATTATAATATATTATTTCTTAATATCGTAGCCTTAACTTTTATAAATATACTTACTACGACTAGCTGGCCGTAATATATATAGGCGAGTATATCAATATCTTTATTACTTATTTAATTTGAAACAAAATATTATTATAAGTTCTATAGTAGCTTATCAAATTATTTTTTATTAATTTGTATTTATAGATTTTTATTAAGCTTTATAGTACCGCTTAGGTATATTAAAATATTTTTATTAGTTTTTATTAAGCCGTTATTTATAGGAATCATATTCTATATAGTGGTTTTTTTTTAGCTTTATAGGTATAAAAGATCAACCTTAACGGGATTAGCTTTTAAGGGAAATTATATAATATAGTATATAATATAACTATATAATATATATAGTATGCCCTATATATACGCTTAACTTAATATAGTGATTTTAATTTAAAAGATACGATATAATACGGGTAGTTAGGTTATTTATTATTAAAGATATATAAAATAATATATTTATATAGCGGCATAGGCTATTAAGGTCGATAGTAGAGGTTAATCGTTAAGGTCGGCTATAAAGGTCAAAGGCGGATTATATTTATTAAAGATATTCTAAACTTTAACGTTAATATAAAGGCTTTTAGAAAAAGGGCTAATATAGCTAGTATTTTATTGCTTATATTAGAGCTCGTAAGGATTCTTTCTATTTTTATTATATTCTATATTATATATAAGTATAGATATTACTTTATTATTTATAAATAAAACCACTGAATAAATACTATTAAATAAACACTATAATATACCCTAGCTAAATAAATTGTTAGACAACCAGTTAAACGGCAAGCTAGTTAAATAACCACTTCGACATATACCTACTCTTACCTAGCAATCTCAATTAGTAAGTCGGCTCTTCTCGGGCTAGGCACCCTCTTTAGCTAGCTTAATACCGAGATAATTATAGTTAGTAAAAGTAAGCCTAAGGACTAATATAAAGCCTTCTAATAATATAGAATCTATTTAAATAAGATTATTAACGCCGTAAATAGGTAGGCTAATATAGACTAAAAAATCTAATAAATTAATACCGGGCTTAAAATTATATTTAAAAAAAACCTACAATATAAAAAAGCGCTTTATTATAAGCTAAAGGGCGTTATTAAGAGGTCTATTAATTTATATAAAAAAAAGCTATTATATTAGATCTAGCTATTTATATAGACTAATATTAAGAGGTCTTATATATATTAAAGTAAGTAAAGTTAGCTATTTAGGTATAGGGCTAGAATTTAAAATGAATTTATATAACGGAAGGACGGGTAAAAGCTATAAATAAAGAGGGTAAATAATCGGAATTCCTTTGGCTATTAGTAGTTAAGAATATAGTGTAATATACCTAGTTTTTTTATTATATAATATATCGTATATATTAGTGCCCCGGCGGATGCCTCTGCCGGGGGGGTAATTATATTCTATATTTTTAAGGAATTATCTTTAATACCCTTAGCTATATTAATACTGTTTAGGTAGATATAAATAATTTTATTATTAACCCTTTCTTTATAGGCTAAAGGTATAAAAAGTACTTTTAACCGGATTAAAATATAAGAATTTACTATAATTTATAAGTACTTTTATTTTTAAATTCTAGTTTTTATATATTTACTGTTCCTTTTTTTTATATTTTTTATTAACTTTTCCCCTTAAATTTTTTTTTATTAACTTCCGAATATTCCCTAAATAGGTAATATTTTATTATAAAAGACTACTATTAATCGTCGGGAGCTTGGATAAAAATAATTCTATATTAAAGGTAATTATTCTTTTAAATAAATATAATACGGGTATTAAAAGTATAAAGCTAGTAGAAAATATTACGGTTATAAGTAATCTTAAATTATGTAAATAATCTAGGTTCTCTTTAATAATTACCGGTATTTTATTAAATTATAATAAAGCCGTATTTATATATATAGGCCTATAAGTACTCCCAAAGTTCTTTAATTATTATAACCAGTATAAAATATAACGGGTTAAATATATTATATATTTCTAACTATATAAGGGTAATTAGGTTAATTAGCGGTACCTTTATTAAAAAATCGTAATAGCTTTACTTTTTACGGATAATAATAGTAAGGTTAAAGTAAGTGAATTAAAGTAAGTAAGTAGAAATAGAAGTAGAAATAGGTAATTATGTCACGGCACTGGGCGCCAGGCCCCTATGCGCTCAGGCCTCAGGCACCGAGCGGACCCCCTATGGGTCACGTGACCACTGGACCGCTGGGCCCAAAAGCCCAGCGCCCCAGATTCTGCCCACTGGTCTACTTTTTCCCTCTTCACGTTAAGTTACGTCTATTAGGTCAATACAGCAGCGTTTCGACCTGCCTCGAGTTCCCTTTCGTGACAATTAGTAGTAATAGAAATCGGTCAGAATAGTCCCTAGCCTCTTATTAGTCGAATCAATTTGGTAGAAGTGGGACATAGCCCCCCCCAACCAACTGACATAGCCCCCCTAGCAGAACTCTTCTTAATAATCCAGAATAAATTTATAATACCTTCTTTAACCGAGTTAATACCTTTATCAAAGTTAATAGATTTAATATTATAAAACGAAATAAGTATAAAGCTCGAGGTAGAATTATTTAATATATTTTTTAATATAATTAGTTTAGTAAGCCTAGGCCTATATAAAGTACTAATATTTAATAATATAAATTTTATAAATATGGTTATAAATAGTAAATCATTACCGAGGCCTAAGAAAAGGGTAAATAGCTCTTACGTTACTATTTAGACCTTTAATATAGTTAGTATAATTATAGCCCTAACTTTGAAATCTCTATATACCCTTTATAATATAAGTTTATTTAAGTAATTTAGGATATTATTAGAACTATAAGCTAGTAAATTAGGATTTAGGTTTATAATATACGTACTATTATTTAAAAGTAATTTTTAAAATTCTTATTTACTTAATAAGATATTTATAATATTAAAGCTTATATAAATTAAAAGAAATTAATTAAATATTTATTAATTATAACGTTAATTAAGTTATTTAATAAGTAAGATATTTTATATATAGTAAAATAGGTAAATAACGAGCTAAACCGCCTTATTAGCTTTATCTAGTTCTTTTTTTATTATCTTTAAATATAAAAGCGACTTTCTAAGATAATTAGCTTTAATAATACTTATTATATTAATTACGTTAAGCTCCTTTTTTAAAAAATTATTAAATAGACGTACCTTAGATCTATTTATAATACTATATTTAGTTTTAATAATAATAAGAGGTTAAAGGGTTTCTAGTTTTTCTTAATAAATATCTATTAATTTATAGACCGATATTTAGTCTACTATTTTATTAATATTATTATAGATTATAATCAATAGATAAAGGCCATATTAAATAAGTAGTTCCTAGACGTTTAGTTATAACTTTATACCTATTATATTAATTTAAGCGTTATATTTAGGGCTAAATAAAAGTAAATTAAAGACTATAGTTATAGTAGTAATAATAATAGGTTTAATAATGAAGGATATTAATTATTAATATAAATGATAGTTACGTTAAATAATGAAGATAGGGTTTATATTAATATATTTATTAATAAGCGCCCCTTTTATATATATTATAGGGTCTTTATAATATAAAAGTTTATTATTTTTATTAAGACTAAGTAAGCTTTTGAGAAAGCCTAGGCTAAGCTCTATAGAGAGTTTAATAACTAACGCCTAATCCTTTAATATCTTTATACAATATATTTACCTTTAAAAGTATAATTGGCCTATTATTTTATCTAAAAATACTAGAACTTTAGTATTTATATTACCTTCAATGTTAAGTTAAATAATAATAATATTAAAATTTATCTTTTAAATAGTCTTAATTACCTATATTAGTTTATTAATATTATATAGAATATAACTAATAATTAGGAGATATATTTTAGGTAAGCTTATATTAAAGATAAAGTATTTATAGGCCGGGAGTATATATATAGGTATTTATTTTAAATATTTAGGCGAATTTTAAAAGATTTTTTTCAAAATATTTTATATTAATTAGGGAGTAATATTGATTAGTAAAAAAAATAATGCCGTTTAGTAAGAAACTATTTTTAGCCTTTTTCAAAGATTATAGTCTAGATTATATTATTTTAATTAAGTTAGATATTCTATATTATTATAAAATCTATTTTAAAATAATAGATTTAGTTATTTTTAATAAGTATCTTCTTTAGATCTATATTACTAGATCCTTAACCTTAAGATTATTGTATTTTTATATAATAAATTAAAGAATATAATATAAGCTATTTTATTATAATTAGCCTTATTTAAAAAGGGCCGGTTAATTAATTAAGCTAGTACTATTTATAATAACTAAGGCGTAAATAATAAGATATAAGGCTACCTATTTAGGAATAAAAATAAATTAATATTAATAAGGCTTATATAAAAAATAAGTTAGCTAAATTAAAGCTAGATATTAAGCTTATTATAGTGATGAATAAGGAGCTAATCTAGTGTTCTTAATAAAGGAAGAATAATAGGGAATTATATAAATGAACGGCTAATATAACTTAGTATTTAAAAGAAATAAAGCTAATAAAAAATAGTTTATAATAACAATAAATCTTTATAATTATATTATAGAAGATAGTTAAATAATAGCCCTTTTTAAGTATTATATAGTTTTAATTCGAGATTTATAAAATTATTATATAAATAGGCTATTATATATATTTTTAATAATATTAAATTTAAGAGGGTAAGAAAAGCTATGTTAATATAGCCGCCCTTATTGCCTTTATAAGGAGGTACTACTTTTTTAGGTTAATTAAAAAGCCGAATAGTAATGCCGGTATATTAATTCCCTTTTTAATTAAGGACTTAAGTATATTTAAGGGCTTTTATAAAAATATTGTCCCTTTTTAAATAGTTCTTTTATAATTGTTCTTAAAAATACGTTCTTTTTAAATCTCAATTTATCCGTTTTAGATTATTAACTTTACTTTTTCTTTATTCTTTTATTTTTATTATAAAAATATTTACGATAAAGGCTTTATTTATAGCCCTTTTTATTATAACTATAGAAGTTTTTAAAGCTTCTATTTTCCCTTTAAAGGATATTATACTTTATTATACCTTTATTAAGAGTTTATTAATTAGGTTAAATTTATTTATTAATATAAAGAATATACTTTTATAATCTAGCTTTTTAAATAGCCTATCCGCTAGGTTTATAGATCTAGGCCGATATTAAATATTAAAACTAAATATTCATAAGTTATATATTAAATATAAAAGGCGCCCCTTTAAGTTCCTTATTAATATATTAATAATCTTTTTTAATATTTAATGATCTATAATAAGTATAAACTACTTTATAGTCCTTTAAAGGTATGTTATTCAATAGTCTAGGCTTTTTATAATAACTAAGAATTCCTATTATTTTATAGCCTATTTTTAGTTTTATTTCAATGAATTTCTAATTAAAATAGGCTATAAGGCGCTATTTAGTATTTATAAGTTAGGATAGGATATTTAAAATCGCTTTTTAAGAGGTGCTTATTCTTTTTTAATATTTTTATAAGGTCCTAATAATATAATATTATTACCGATATAAAGGCCTTTTTAATTTATTAAATATAGCCTAGGCTTTATTAAACTAAGTAAACTTACCGGGGGGTTTTTTTTTACTCTTTTTTAAGAGGCTTATTATTAGTAATATTATACCTAAATATTCTAATATAAATTTATAATAAAAGTTATAGAATCTTAAGAATATTTATATTTCCTAAAATATAAATAGCGGCTTCTATTTAGTAATAGACTATATTCGGTCCTTATTTATTAAAACTCTTTTTGAAATAATTATATATTTTAGGAATTCTACTTTTGATTAATAAAAGTTATATTTATTTAATTTAATATATAAATAAAACGCTTTTAACCTCTTAAGGACTATAAGGGTGCCCAGTGCACGGGCACCCAACCAGGCCTGGCTCAGCTATAAGGCTATAGCTGGGGCTCGATGTGGCCCAGCCATAAGGCTACGGCTAAGGCTCAGCGAATCTTTGGCAAAGCCCAGCCTAAGGAGAAGAGCCAATTCTCACGATAGCTTCGTAAGAATATTAAGCTTAAGTTTATATAATATACTAGACCTACCTTTTATATCTTTCCTAGCTCCAGCACTTAGCTATACCCTTTATAATTACTTCTTTAATCTATTAATAAAACTATAAAAAAAGACAATCTAATATTAAATTACTATTAATAAACTAAGAATTATAATTTAAAAGAGGAAATGCCTTTATATATTTTATTTAAATTATTAAAGTAATTATAATTATATTAAAAATAAAAAGCGATTTAGTATTAAGTCGATAATATAAAAAAGTTAACGCCTTTAAGACTTATTATAACTATTATAACGGCTTAATTATACTTAATAACGTAAAGGTCCCTATAATTAAGGAATTATAATGCCGAGCGGCCGTTAATAGGTATTAGGCCGAGCAAGAGCTTTATAATATATTATTCTTATAGAAAGATAAAATAAATAGCCCGATAATATTATAATTTATTAAATAATATACCAATAAAATTAAAGCTAAACGTACTAAAGGTATTTATAAATATAGTTTAAAAAACGAGGAGGTATAAATATATTGCCGGTACTACTTATATTTTTTAAAAAGTCGGTATATATTAGGGCTATTATTAAGGGCTATATTTTAATAATTTAAGGACTTGTTAAAGGAGAGGTTTTTATAGATATATATAGCTATTCTTAAATAGATTTAATTAATATAAGGCTAACAAAGAGATTAAGCTTCTACTTAATATATATTAAAGTCACTTTTTTTTATATAAATTCAATAATAAAAAAATAAAAATAAGACCGGCTTTTTAGCTAAAATTCTTTTTATTAGACTCGGGAGGGCGTTTAAAAAAGATTTAATAATTATTTACTAAAGCTCTATAATTAAAAGGTACGGGGGACTTATTTTTATTTTAATATTCTATAGGATAAGAAGGTATAATAATTAATATAGAGTTCTACTAGGGGGGCTATGTTAATTAGCTAGGTATTACGACCCAACATATACGACTAAGACCAGGGCCTACCCCGCAGGCTTATGGCGGCTACGGCACGACTATATATATATAGATAAGCGGAACATATACATCACCCTAACAAAACGGAAAAACTATAGATTAAGTTATGTAATGATAAAAAATAAAGAGATCCATATATTAAAAATATAGACCCCGTCCTTTTATAATATAGAGCCCGTATATTTAGAATATAGAGCCCGTTAAATAGATATATAAATAAAGGATATATTTAAGAACGAGACTTATATATAATATAGACTCGAGCCGGGCTTTAAAATAGACTTCCTATAGCTTCTTTAGTAATTAACTTAATATCAAATCTTATAATCGCTTTCAGCTATCTTTACTAAAAACACCTTCTAACAAGACTATAATTAATTACTAAAGCCTTATTTACCTTACGACTTATAGATATAACTTTAAGGAAGCTATTTATAATTACTATACTATTTACTTAGCCCTCGTAGCCTTAACTTTTATTAATATACTTACTACGATTAACTAGCCGTAACACTTTAATTACTCTTATTTAATAAATTCACTCTATAAAAAAACTAACTAAACAGTACGAATAATATCTTCCTATACCTCTACAAAATCACCTATTCCGGGCTCCTTTACTTCCTCTAAATAACCTATTCGAAGTTTAGTTAAAGAAATAAAAATAGCCCCGATAAACATTAACTCTAATAACAAAGTTACCCTTAATAAAAATATTTACAAACAACTTAAAGAATGAGTTAAAAAAGAAGATATAGATATCGTTAAAATATAAACTATATATAACGACACCGTAAACGAGCTCCAGAACCTTAAAATCATAATCTAATAGTTCAGGAATAGCCCTCAGCACATTTAAGACCTAAAAAACAAAATCATTTAAATTAAAGAATAAGAATTAAGCACCAACATCCAGGCTCTTTAGGAAGAGGTTAATACCCTTTAAGCCGCTGCTAATATTATTAGCACTCCCTTTTAAGGAGGACGATAGAAACTTAAGCTTAACGTACCTATCACCTATAAAGATACCCCGGGTACTCTTAAAGGATTTTTAATTTAAGTTAAAAACTATTAGAACTTTCACTATAGAAATTTCACTAATAAAATTAAAAAAGTTATATATGCTACTAGCTTTTTTAAAGGACGAGCCCTTAAATAGTTCGAACTAATCTAAGAGGAATACTTTAGTAAGGAAACTTTCGACGAGTACTCTACTAAAGTACGTAATATCTACTATAGTTTTAATAAGTTCGAAAAAGCCCTTAAGTCCCTATTCTAGGACCTTAATAAAAAATAATAAATTAAGTACGACCTAACGCAGCTCTAATAAACCAAATCGGTAAAGGAATACTCTATTAAGTTTAAACGTCTCAATACCCAACTAGACCTTACCGACGACATAAAAATATTTATATTCTATTAAGGACTAAAGGATAAGGTTAAAGATAAATTAGTCCTACTCGATAGACTAAATAACTTCTTCCAATATAGTAAACTTGCTATTAAGCTCGATAACCGACTCTATAAAAAAAAAAAAAAAAAGAAAAGATTATAAGTAGGAATCCAATATAGGACGCAAATACTAATAGCAACCTTAATATAACTTTCAGACTAATTAACGACCCTATAATAACTGGAATGGTAACCGCTAAAGTACCGCCTACGGACAGTATAAAGGTCCTATAGACCTCAGCGTCGCTAAAAAGAAAGAAGACCGATTAAAAAAAGAGTTTAAATACTACAACTATAATAAGCCAGGATATATAGCTAGGGATTACTAATAACCCAAGCATATCCAGAACCAACCCGTCCTGGAAAAAAGGGCCAACCTCGCTATTAAAGAAGTTCCTTATATATAACTATTATAGACAGGCTATTATAACGATAGCTACCTTATATATAAAGATAATAAAGAACAAATAGGATAGTACCCTAAGAAACTAAGAAATAAAGGACGATTAGGATATAACACCACACCACTACTAGTTAAGACCCTAGCGGTAATAAGGAAAGAAGAACTCCCAATTAAGACCATCTATATAATATAATAAAAAGACGGCAACAAGAAATTCATTTGCAAGGTCAAGGAATAACTCAAAGACCTCTCCCATAAAGACAAGATCGAAATACTTAAAAGACTAACTCTTAACTTTAATATTATAAACAAAGGAAAAATCGACTTCTAAATTAAAAAAAAAGAGATTAGTATAAAAAACAGCTCTTACTAGCTTAATAAAAAATTACCTAATAATTTGGACGAACCTTATAATGTCGCTTAACGACGTACTTAGATAGAGATCGGTTATAAAGCACCGCCTAGTATTAACGATACTAGCTCTAAAAAAGACGATAACGAACTAAGGTATAAGTATATCTATCTATTTAAGGATAACTAAGTTATTTAATTCTATAGAACTAAAGAACGTAAAAAAGACATAATAACTCCTTATATAGAGAAAGACTATTCTCTATTTAACCCTAAGGACCCCTTTTATAAGGAATTATTTTAGGTAGAGTACCTAAACAACAAGTACCTTTAGCACCTTATACCTAAATAAGACAGCTACTTCTACCTACAAAAGCATAATAACAAACATATTAAGGATATCTATATAGATAACCAACTACCTAATTAGACGCTATAATACTATAATGATAATAATAAAGCAACATTCGGTCCAGACCCAAATTTCCCTATGAGGTATCTAAACAGTCAATATATAAACTAGGAAGACTATAAATATAACTAATACTAGATCTATTATATTAGAAAGGCTAAAGCCTAAAGAAAGAATCAAGAACGATAAGAAGCCCGATAAAAGAAATAAATATTAAAAAACTAAAAAAGCTAATCATAAAGAAACAACGAAAAGCAAGATTAAAAGATAAGTTCCTATGTACAACTAGACAGTATAACGATATATACCTATAAATAAAACTCGAAATTTATAAAAAAAACTAAACGCCATCATCAATAGTGGCGTATAAAAAAGCTATATCTTACTAATAGTAGTAAATAAGTTCGACCTATTATAAATATAGAAGGATAACCCCTACCGATTACAAACAGTAGAAAGAGAACGAGTTAAATACGATTTCGGATATATTAATCGAGAGACTATATACCTTTTAATATATATCAACGATCGGCAAAAATAACTAAAATACGATATCATAGAGATTAAAAACATCGATATCATCCTAGGACTCTCGTAGTTATAAAAACACAACCCATAAATAAATTAGACAACTAACCAAGTCCAATAAGAGAATCTAGTCACTAAACGACCTTAAAAAAAAAAAGGTTCAAGCGGATTCTTAATAACTCCTAAAAAAAAAAAACGAACATAATACATAGCTTTTATCAAGACGGTAAAAAGCTCTAAGAAGTTCATAACCGGCACCAACGATTAAGGATCGCAACGGCTCTAGACTATACCTAAGGAGTACCGGAAATACACAAAACTATTTATAAAACCTAAAAAAACAGGATTACTAGAACATAGCAGCTAGAATATAGAGATTAAACTTAAAAAAGGAATATAACCTGGATTTCATCCACTATATCCTATGAACCAAGAGGAACAAAAATACCTTAATAAATACATTAACAAAAAACTTAGCAAGGGATACATTCGACCATTAAATTCTCCTACAAGATTTCCCTTATTCTTTATATTAAAAAAAAAAGGAAAGAAATCAAGACCTATAATCGATTATAGAAAACTTAACAAAATTACCAAAAAAAACTACTATCCTTTACCCCTTATTATAGAACTCAGAGATCTACTTCACGGAGCCAATTAGTTTACTATAATAGATCTTAAGGAAGTATTTAATTAGATTCGAATTAAGAAAGGAGACGAATAAAAGACTGCATTCCGAACATGTAGAGGACTCTTCGAATACCTCGTCATGCCCTTTGGACTCACTAACGCACCAGCAATATTTTAAATAATAATTAACTATATACTTAGAGAATACGTCGACATCTTCGTTATTATCTATATCGATAACGTCCTCATTTTCTCTCCCGACCTCGAAACTTATAAAAAGTATGTCCATATAGTATTTTAGAAACTTTAAGATACTAAACTATACGCTGAACCTTCTAAATATGAGTTCTATATATAGAAAGTAGACTTCCTTAAATATACCATTACGTTAGGACAAATTCATATATAAACCTCGAAGGTAGAAGTAGTTAAGGACTAGCCTATATTATAAAACGTTAAGGACGTATAAAGATTCTTAAGATTCATTAACTTCTATCGACGATTCCTCAAAAATTATACTAACATTATTAAACCTCTCAACAACCTAATATAAAAAGATAACCCATTTATTTAGGATTCTCAATATAAAGAGGCCTTTACTAAAGTTAAGAATATAGTCGTTTTTAAACTAATAACTATAATCCCGGACCCCTAAAAAGCCTTCGAAATTAAGACCGACGCCTTAGACTTCGCCATAGGAGTAGTCTTAGGATAATAAGACGAATAAAAAAAACTTTATCTATATTACTTCTACTCCAAAGCATTCCACAGAGCAGAATTAAATTAGCAAATCTATAACAAAGAACTAATGGCCATTATCGAAGTATTTCAAGAATAGAGACCATAGTTATCTAGAACTAAGTACGAAGTTATAGTCTATATAGACTATAAGAACCTTATAAACTTCATAACAAACAAGAATCTAAATAAACGATAAGTTAGATAGAGCAAATTCCTGTCCGAGTATAACTTTCGAATCATTTATTAAAAAGGTTTAAAAAATAATAAAATAGACGCTCTTAGCAGAAGACCTAACCATAAGGTCACGGTCCCTAAAGAAACTCAAATTATCCTTAAACTAGATAAGGATAGTAGCCTTATACTAACTACAAAACTTCTCATAATAGCTAGAAAAATCAATACTAGCCTAACTAGAAAAATAACCCCTAAGCTTATTATAAAAATTTATAATACACCCGTACACGGCCACTAAAGAGTTACTAAAATATAAAAACGGATTTACTAGTATTATAACAAATCCACTATATACGCTAAAATTACAGAAGTAATTAAGGACTACGTAATCTATAAAAAAAACAAGAATAGCCCGTATAAACCATATAGCAAGCTATAACTATTACAACCACTAACGGAAGCATAACAATCAATCTTATAAGACTTTATTATTAAATTATTAAAGTCTAAAAAACTACTTACGAATATATAATACGATAGTATCTTAGTTATAATTAACTAACTTACTAAGTTTGCCCACTTTATACCCTATAAAGAAGCCAGTAGCGCTAAAGAATTAGCATATACGTTCCTTAAAAACGTTATTACTAACTACGGTATGCTAAAAAAAGTAATTTCTAATAGAAGCTCTCTATTTACTTTAAAGTTTTAGAAATCCTTAATCTCGTAACTTAGTATAGATCACAAACTATTAACCGCCTTCTATCCGCAAACCGATAATTAGACAGAAAGAATTAACTAGATTCTCAAAACATACCTCTATTATTATATAAACTACGATCAAAATAATTAAGTAGTATTATTACCAATGGCCCAATTCATATACAATAGTACAGTTAGTAAAAGCATATAAAAATCCCTATTCTACTTAAACTATAGATTCCAGCCAATAATATACAAAGAAGCACGATAAGGACCATAAGCTATAAAAACAGTAGCAAACATAGCAAAACTCAAAGAACTCTAGAAGAAGGTATTTCTAGACCTCAAGTTTATACGCCAACGCATAAAGAAAAACGCAGATAAATTAAGGATTAGAGGACCAACTTTAGAAGAAGAGGATAGCGCCTATCTTCTTCGCCATAATATTAAAACAAAACGACTAAACAACAAATTAAACTATAAAAACTTAAACCTTTTAAAATCATCTAAAAAGTCTCACTAATCAATTATAAATTAAGACTTTTAGATATAATAAAATATTATCTAGTCTTTTATATTTCACTTCTTAAATCAGCACCTAAAGGTTCATATATAAAAGACTATATCATTATAAAACCTAATAAACTAGAATACAAAGTCGAATAAATCATTAATAATAAAATCAAGAACGGAACACTAAAATTCCTAATTAAATAGAAATACTACGGATACGAGGAAAATATATAGGAGCCTATTATAAACCTCCAGAATTCCTAACAACTTCTTAAGGATTACTAAAAGACGGCACCAATAGTCTTAAAGACGCAAACTCATCGCCAATCCTAAAACAAAACTAATCAATATTATTAAGAACGCTAATAGCCTAAAGGTCACTTACGACCCACCGCTTATAAGTATCTAATATAAGAAGAACGTTATCTTCCTCCTCTAACTCCTATATACCATAAAAAAAGATCTCTATATACCTCTCCTTTACCTTTTTACAAATCGCTCAAATATAAATAAAACGACCCGCTACCTCGGAGACCTCGGATTATATCTAAACTAGCTTTTTATAAAGATCGAGTAAAGTATTACTAGCTTCCTCCTCCTTCTCTTCCCATTCTTAACGCTAATTATTTAGCCGTCGTATTAAGAAAAAATATTAGTAAAAAAGGGTCACGACGGGTAAAAATAATATATTTACAACTCGACGTAATAATAAGACCGTCATAAGGCCGCTTCAGGTTTTTATAACCTTAGTACGTCTTTACGCTATTAGCTATTTAGCACGGGCACTTAGTACAAAAACATTGGGTATAAGGTATAATATCGTTAAAACTAAAACGATCAAACATATCGTTATAAACTAAGCAAAGTTTTAAAATAATATTTTTTAAAGAACGTTTTTTAATACGACCTAATATCATATTAGTATATTATAATAAAATAAACTTAACGGACCCTAACCTAGGCTATAAACACTTACTTATAGGTCTATAAGACTAGACCTTTAGAAAAGAGACCTAATATTACAACCTAACATATACAACCAAAACCAGGGCCTACCCCGCAGGCTTATAGCGGCTATAGCACGACTATATATATATAGATAAGCAGAATATATACGTCACCCTAACAAAACAGAAGAACTATAAATCAAGTTACGTAACGATAAAAGATAAAAAGATCCGTATACCAAGAATACGGACCCCGTCCTTTTATAATATAGAGCCTATATATTCAAAATATAGAGCCCGTTAAGTAGATATATAGATAAAAGATATATTTAAGAACGAGACTTATATATAGTATAAACTCAAGCCGGGCTCCAGGATAAACTTCCTATAGCTTCTTCAGTAATTAACTTAATATTAGATCTTACGATCGCTTTTAGCTATCTTCACTAAGAACACCTTCTAATAAGACTACGATTAATCACTAAAGCCTTACCTACCTTACGATTTATAAATATAGCTTTAGGGAAGCTATCCACAACTACTACACTATTTACTTAGCCCTCGCAGCCTTAACTTCTATTAACATACTCACTACGATTAGCTGGCCGTAACACTAGGGGGGCTATGTCAGTTAGCTAGGGGGGCTATGTCCTATTTTTCTAACCAATAAAATAATCGCGATTTTCTCAGCTAACTATAGTAAATAATTGATTCTAGTCCTTTACTATTAGCTTTATTTAAACCCGGCTTATATAAATTAATATAACTTAAAAACGATTTTAATTATTATTATAACAATTAAAAAATCTTGGTAAATTTCGATTTTTATTAGTTTTTATTGATTTTTATTGATTTTTATTGATTTTTATTGATTTTTATTGATTTTTATTAATTTGTATTAATTTTTATTAATTTCTTTTTCATAATATTAAGTTATAATAAAGCTATATTCATATATATAAGTTTATAAATACCTTTGGAAGCTTTTTAACCGTTATAATTAATATAAAATACGGTAAGTTAAATAAATTATATTTTTTAATTATATAGGAATAATTAGATTAATTAATAAACCTTTTATTAAAAAAGTATTATAACTTTACTTTTTATAAATAATAACGGCAAAATCAAAATAGATATATAAAATAAAATAAAAATAAAAATAAAAATAAGTAATGAGTAGTAATAGAAATTAGCTAGAATAATCCCTGGCCTCTCATTGGTCAAATTAGTTTGGTAAAAGTGGGACACAGCCCCCCTAGCAGAACTCTTAATATAATAATAAATATTTAGTATTATAATCGGATTTTTATTATTAAACCGGTTATATTTATATAAAAGATTATTAAGAATAGGGAGAAGGTATATATATTTTATATTTCTAAGGCCGTAGTAAACATAGAGCTTTTAATAGTATTATCTAAGGAAAAAAATAAAGATTTAATAATAATTATCTTTTAAAAATTATAGAATAAAGTAGCTATATTTAATAAAGGTATAATAATAAATCCGTTAATTTTAAAGGAAATTAAATATAAGATCGACCTTGAAGAAAAAATTAAATTACTATATAGGCTGATATATTTTTTAAATAAATAATAACTTAATAAATTAAGAAAGTATATCATTAAAAACCTTAAAAATAAGAAGATTATCCTTTTAGTAAATAAAGTAAAAACCTTAATAATATTTATTTTTAAAAAGGACGGATCTTTTAGATTATATATAGATTATAAAGGGCTAAATAAGATTATATTAAAGAATAAATACCCTTTTTTTTTAATTAAAGAGCCTTTAAATAAGTTTAAGGGGGTTTAGTAGATCTTAAAAGTTAATATTAAGGATATATATTATTATATTACGATCTAATTAATAAATAAATAAAAGATAGTATTTAGGACGATATATAGTTATTTTAAATATATAATAGTACCGTTCGGCCTTATAAATATATTTATATCGTTTTAAATCTATATTTATTAAGTATTTATTAATTTATTAAATATATATTATATAACGTATATAAATGATATTCTAGTTTATTTTAAAAATAAGGATTAAGATATAGAGAACCTAAAGAGGGTCTTTAAGAGGCTAAAATCTTTTTACTTATATATTAAATTAAATAAATGAAATTTTTGTTAATAAAAGATAGAATTTTTAAAATATATAATTACCTAAAAAAGAGGTTTAATAGACGAGGATTAAATACTATTTATTATCAAATAAAAGCCGTTATTTATATTTTAGGAAATATAGGTATTTTCAGGATTCTAAAATTTTTATTATAAATTTATATTAAAATATTTAAGTATAATATTATTAATAATAAGCTTTTTAAAGGGGAATAAGTTAAGGAGAAAAAATAGGAAGTTTTTTCAATTTAATAAAGCCTAGGTCGTATTTAGTAAGTTAAAAGAGGCCTTTATATTAGTAATATAGTAGGCTTTTAAACTACCCTCGAATTATTATTTTAAGACCTAGATAAAAATAATAAATAAAACGCGATTTAACTAACTTTTAATAAATTAAGTTTATTTTTTATTATATAGCTAAATTTAAAAGATTTTTAATATACCTCGACTTAACTAAAGAAACTCATATCTTTACTTTTTAGTTTAAATTAAAAGATAAAGTTAAGGATAAATTAATTAAAATAAACTAACCTATTAAATTCCTACTTTATATAAAATAAGCTATTTAAATTAATATTTAACTTTATAAACGATATAAAGAAAAAAAAATAGTTAACGACCTTAAGCTAATTTAAGAAGATATTATTAAATAAACTTCTTAAGATAAAAAGAACGTCTTAAAAATAGCAACTATTAATAAAAACGATAGCTAATATTTTATAAATAATACAATAGTCCTATAAACCTTAATATTATTATTAAAGGACCCCTTATAAAGGACTTTAGGTATTATAATTACAATAAACTAGAATATATAGCCCGAGACTATAAATAGCCTAAGAGGCTCTGAAAGAAAGCTAAAACCATTAATATAGCTATTAAAGGTACTTTTAAAATAGATACTAAAGTACCCTATAAATAACTTTTATAGACCGGATATTTTAATAATAATTACCTTATTTATTAAAAAAGTAAAGAATTAGCTAATTAGTATTTAAAGAAACTTAAAATATTTATTATAATAAGAATCTAAAATAATAAGAAAAACATTAAAATTTTAGTTATAATATAATAAGCCCCTAATATTAAACTCTTTTATAAAATTAACAAATACCTAAAAGATACTATTAAGAACGGTAATATTATTTTATTATTATTAAATATTTAACTGTTTATAAAGAATAGTAAAATAAACTTTAAATAATTTAACGAAATTATAATAATATTTAAAAATAAAAAAATAGAATCGTCCTACGATTTAGACTAATTTTACGATATTATATAACGATATATTTAGATAGAAATTATTAATAAAGATACCTTTAAGGAAGATGATTTTAATTTTAAAGAGAACTAAATTATAGAACGACCTAAATAGAAAGAAATCTACTTATTATAAAATAACTAATTCGTCCTTTTTAAAAGAACGAATAACCGTATTAAAAATATAAAAATATTATTAATAATTTAAAATAACTTTAAATTAATTTTAACTTATATATAATATAACGATATCTTTTAAGTAGAATATTTAATTAATAACTATTATTACTATTTTTATTAAAAAAACGATAATTAATATTATTTATAACGGTTTACTAACGAACTAATTCTTAAAGCCTATTTAAAAATAAATTTACCTTTTTAAATTATAGATATAGGAAATAACGACGTCGTTATTTTTTCCTAAATCTATATTACTTTATAAAATACCTTAATAATATTAAAAAGAACTAGAATATATACCGATATAATAAATATAAAATTTATTTTATATTTAAGTTACAAAAATAGCGACTCTTATAAAAGAAGATTTAGGAGGAATAATTAGGAACTAGCTCGTTTTAAAAAAAACCTAGATAACCTTATTATTAGCCTATAAGATTACCTATATAACCGATATATTTTAAATATTTAAATTAATATTAAGGTATTTAAGGATTATAAATCGTTTTTTAGAAGAAGAAACCCTACTTGAGAAAAAAGAAACGATATTTAAAATATTATTAACGCCCTATACTTTATTATAGAAAGATAGAGGTAAAAGGACTTAAAAGAAAACTATAAACGACTTATTTAAAAAGGACGAGCGCCGGCTTTTAAATAACTAAAAAACTAGAAATATTAATCGAGTAAGGATAATAAAAGGTAAAATAAAGAATTAAGTCCCTTATAATAATTAATATAAACGACTCCGACTACTATATATTAAATATCTATATTTAAAGATATAAAACATACGCTATAATCAATAACAGCGCCTAAATAAACTATATATTAACCTAAATAATAAAAAAATTTAAAATTAAATAAAAAATAAAGAGATTATTATACCCTTTCTATATATTTAAAAATAAACCGATTTAGGATAGTAATAAATATATATTTTAAAAGACTATACCCCTTTAAACGAATATTAATAATTAAATAAAATAGATTATTTACGATATTACGGAAATAAGAATAAACTAAAATATAATTTTAGGAATTATATAGTTAAGAAAATATAATTTATAAATAAATTAGAATATAGGCCATTTTTAATAGATAGACCTAGTTATTAAACGACCTAAAAAAAGAAAGGGTTTAAACAAGTCTTATATAATACTTAACGAACAAAAAAAACCTAAATACCTTGCTTATATTAAGAAAATAGAGACGATTAGGATAATCGCGTCCAATACAAATAATTAAGGATTAAATTCACTCTAAATTATACCTAAAAAATACCGAAAATATACAAAACTATTTATTTTAAAGGAAGAATCTACAAAACTTCCGGAATATAGTAGTTAAAATATAAAAATCGAACTTAAAAAAGGGATATAGCCTAAATTTTATTTATTATTTATTATTACTATAAAAATAAGCTATAACTCAGAGCTAATAATAAAATTATATAAAAAGCCTCTATAATTTTTAGCCTTATCGCTAATATCTCGGTAACCCTTTACTTTATTAATTATACCTTTCCTTCTTATTAAATACCGCTCGTTTATTAAATTAAATCCTTTAAAAATATTCTTAATAAAACTCGTACTTAAATTACCTATAATATTATTTATTAAATCGTCGCCTTAATTCCTTATAATAATATAACTATATTTTTTATTTATCCTATTTCTAACTATATTATTAAGAATTTCTATAATCTTCCTATATGTATCTTTTTTATTTACTATTATATTTATAATAAAGTTAATAACTTTCTTTTTATTAAAAATTAAAATAATAAATACGCCTTTATCTTAATTATATCTCTTATTATTAAACTCCTATTAACCGATCTTTACTTAAGTACTTTTTACTTTTTAATACTTAATAACGTACTTACCTAGGCCTATAAAAAAAACCTTAATTTCTTTAAGGATCGTAAACTATTAAAATATAC
Organism: Colletotrichum godetiae; assembly: GCF_030913485.1. Classification (NCBI taxonomy): domain Eukaryota; kingdom Fungi; phylum Ascomycota; class Sordariomycetes; order Glomerellales; family Glomerellaceae; genus Colletotrichum; species Colletotrichum godetiae. The sequence goes on from NW_026851366.1 coordinate 22,946, forward strand.
TATTTATATAAATAAAATAATAATTATCTTTTATCTTTATCTTATAATAGCCGGCCTTTTACTAATTAATTATCCCACTTCTTATAAAATTTCTTTAATTATACTTTAAACTTTTTAACTTTAATCTATATATTTTATAAATATTCTATTAATTCTTATATATTATATTTTATTAGCTACCCTACCTATTTTACTAAATAATATAACTATTTATTATCCCCTTATTATATAATAATCTCCTCTATTTTCTATTTATCTAGCTCGTTTTTTAAATTAAGTAATAAAGCCGACCTTTTACTATTATTATCTCTTAAATTTTAAAGCTCAATTAATACTATTAAAAAGAATTATATATCCTATAATATTACTTTAATGAATAGACCTAATGTTATTACGGTACTGGGCGCCAGGCCCCTAGGCGCTCGGGCCTTAGGTACCGAGCGGACCCTCTATAGGTCACGTGACCACTGGACCGCTAGGCCTAAAAGCCTAGCGCCCTAGATTCTACCTACTGGTCTATTTTTTCCCTTTTTACGTTAAATTATATTTATTAGGTTAATATAATAACGTTCCGACCTACCTTAAGTCCCTTATCGTAATACTATTTAACGTCTATTATAATTCCTTTTTTAAAAACGGAACGATAATATCTTAACCTATTAAACCCACTATAACGAATAGCTACTTTTATTAAAAAGAAGCATAACGCCGAACGATAGCCGACCAATTAACCATATAGAATAATCGATACTCCTTAAATATATATATACCCCCTCTATTAGACGCTATAATCTAAAATAAGAGTTAGGGAAGATAGATATCCCTTTATATTAATAATTTTTAATAAGGCCGTCGCTTATATAAATAATACTAGAATATTATAGGCGCTAATAAAAATACCGAACTCCTTATATTTAACCTTAAGCTCGACCTTACTAACTAACCTATCAAGTAGCTTCTGCCCTTTATTATATAGAATAACCGACTTAATTTCCTATATCGTATTATTAATAAGTACATATCCCCTATCTAGATTTATAATAAAGGACTCTTTAATAATATTAAATAGTACCCTACTAATTTTAAGTTTATTTAGGAGCTATATTAAAAAAACGATAGTACCGTATTTTATATTTAGGTTAAAAGCTAGTTAAAGATATATATTACTTAATACTAACTCAAGTAAGTACTAGTCTTTATAATTAACTAGCTAAATAATAATATTAAACGGTTATATAAAATAATTAAGGAAAATATTAAGGTCTTTAATAAAGCTATTATAGAGCTTTAAAGTATTAAAAAATAACTAGATAAGGCCCTCTATATTAACGCTATATTTAATAAGCGTATTTAATAATTAAAGAACGGCTTAATATCTAGTATTAATAATAATAAGTATAGCGGTAACGGTAAGGCCTACTACGCACTTAAGTAGCATTTTACTTAACTTAAAATATAAAGAAGCTATAAGGGTACCCCGGCCTCGGCTTATTAGCCTTTTACTAGATTAAATAAAATACCCAATATCCCTACCTTTATAAATAACGATGACGATAAAGGTCTAAAGTTCCCTTACTAGCTCTAATATATTATAAAGTATCTTAAAAATATAAATTTTAATATTAATAATTACTACTTAGAGTATATTATTAATAAAATCGGCGGTTCTATAGCCAAATTTATCTACCCTATACTAGCTACTAATAAGATTATTACTACCAATTAGCTACTATATAAGCTTAAATTAGCCTATATTAGCCTAACTATTATAAATAATACTAGTCAAAAACTAGATATTTTCTCTATTACCTTTAAAAATATCTATTAAAAGTACTCTATATTTATTAAGCTCGTATATATTAATAAACTCCCTAAGTCTTAATAAAAGCGCCGCTTTTATAATAAGCTCCTTATATACTTCTAGAACTAGGCTATTTCTAAATATCTAAATAAGGATATTACCTTTTAAAAATATACTAAATATATCGCCTAGCTTATTAATATTATATAGCCCTTAACGGCTAGCGATAAGGCCTAAAAAAATATTATACTTATTTATATTATCCCTATTAGAAATAAAGGTAAAGGAGACGGTACTGCTAAATAATATATTTATAGCCGAACTACTAATTATAAAACTATCCTTAAGGCCTTATATTAAAAGTTTAAGGATAGTAGTACCTACTTTATTTATAATAAGTCTAGCTATATCTCCCGGGACTACTTTAAAAAGCTAGATACTATTATAGCTATTATAAATATTATTATTAACGAATAATATATTTTAAATTTAGAAAACTAGGCCCTTTAATATAAATAATCTCTTAATTAAGGGATAAGTATAAAGAAAATAAAAGATTAATAATTTATTTAATAAACTTATAGAATTTTATAGGAGGGTAGCTTTTAAAGATCGAGTTTATAATAGTATTTAATAGATATAGAATTTACTTAAAAGCCTTATTTAATATAGGAGCTAATAGGTACGGATTTATAAATAACTACGTAACTTTATTATTATAAGATTTTTATATAACTGTATTTAATAAATTATTATATTTTATTTTTATTACCGGATTTAATAATAAACGATTAGAGGATATTAGTATAGTATGGACTATTAACTTATATATTGACCGGCAGGTCCTTTTAAAAATACTCTTTTTTTAATTAAATATAGGGCGCCACGACTTAATTTTTAAAAGGAAATGGTTTAAGTATTATAATATTAACCTTAATATTTACTATAGGTACTTTATATAGCCTAAGGACCTACCGCTATAAAATACCCCCTTTATTATTATTAAGAATATAGAGGACCTATATACCCCCGAGATTATTAATATTTAATATTAAATCGATACCGAGTAATAGTAAAAGATATTTAAGATAAATATAGTTCGGTATAACGAGCGGTTATAGAAGAGGTAGGCGGTACCTAAACCCGTTAAAATATTCTATTAGCCTATAAAGATAAAGGACTAACATATATAACGGTCCGATAATATAAAGAATATTAGAAAGATAGATTATATATTTACTAATATATATATAAAGCCTTTAATAAAAAAGAAATATATAGAGACCGGCGCTTAATAAAAAGGGGGAAACGATATTATAGACCTTACTTTTATTAGCGCCCTAACGTTTAAAATTAATTTAAAATAGGAAGATATAGAGCTAGGCTCTATATTATTATATAAACTAAATTATATAATTAAAGATAAATATAGAAAAAAGGACCCCTTAAAGGGCGATAATTAAAAGACTCGAGACTTTATTATTACGAAATTTTTAAAGGTATTAAGGCCTTAGACGGATATATTTAGTAAGGCGGTAAGCGATATATTAATATTATATTATAATTATAATTATAAGATAGAGTTTATAGAGGGAGGCCGAGAGAAGTTTATTTATTACCCTTTTTATAAATAATTAATACCTAAGCTAGAGGTAACTAGAGCCTATTTTTTAAAGTACCTCTATAAAGAATTTATTAAGCTTAATAATATGCTTTTTATATTATTAATATTATTTATTAAAAAGTATAACGGTAGCCTACGATTTTATATTAATTATAAGAAATTAAATAAAATTATAAAAAAGGATCGGTACTTATTACCCCTTATTAATAAGATATTATTATAGTTAAGCCGAGCTAAGGTTTTTATAAAGCTAGATATTAGATAGGTTTTTTATTATATCCGCTTCGACCTTATTTTAAAAGACTTTACGACGTTCTATATTTATTATAGGGTATATAAGTATAAGGTGCTATTTTTTAGTTTTTATAATAGGCCGGTAATATATTAAAGATATATAAATAACGTATTAATAGAGTACTTAAACGACTTTTATATTATATATATAAATAATATCCTAATCTTTTTTAACGATCTTTTATAATATTATAGGTATATTATAAAGGTGCTAGACCGGCTATAAAAGGTAGGTCTATAGGCGGATATTAAAAAGTGCAAGTTTAGTATTATTAATATAAAGTATTTTAGGTTTATAGTTATTATAGAAGGTATATAGCTAGACGAGGATAAGGTCTCTATAGTATATAATTAGAAGTTATTAATATTATTAAAAGGGATTTAATCCTTTCTCGGGTTTTATAATTTCTATAAAAGGTTTATAAAAGATTATAGATACCTAGCTAGGTTATTAATAAAATTAATTAGTAAAGGTATAGCTTTTTAGTTTAATATAGATTATGATAGTATGTTTAAGATATTAAAGCTAGCTTTTATAATAGTATTTATATTCTGTTATTTTAGGTTAAAGCTATTTATATACCTCGAGACCGATATTTCGGACTTAGTATATACCGGTGCCTTAGTTTAGTAATAGGAAGACGATAGTTTATAATATCTTGTTATATTTTATTTAAAGATTATAAACGGTATAGAGCTAAATTATGCTATTTATAATAAAGAAATATTAGTGATAATAATTTACCTAAAGGATTGGCGTATAGAGCTAGTAAGCTATTATTAGAAATTTAATATTATTATAAACTATTAGCCGCTTTTTTTTTTATAATAAAGTGCCTTTTAAACTTCCGTTAAGTTTATTAGGCCGGTACTTTAGCCGATTTTAATTTCTAAATCTATTATTAGTTAAGACGGGAGAATATATTAGTTAATATATTATTAAGAAAGATAGAGGATATTAGGACGTAATAGGCCCTAAAGGAGGCTAACTGTATTTAAGTTTTATTATCGCTAGAATTATTATTATTAAATATAGTTATTAAACTATAGGTATTATTAAAAATAGCGATTTAATAACCCGAGCTTGCTATCGGGGCGCTAATATTAGAAAATAAGTTTTAAAGGTATTTATTAATTGAAAAGGTATTAAAGCTGAATCGAAATCCTGTAATAGCGTTATTAGCTTTAATATATACCCTAGTGAATAAAGGTTGCGAGTATTAGAAAGTTTAAAACGACGGATTTTTAATAATAAACGATAAGCTTGTTATCCTTAAGGAGGAGAACTTTTATATTATAGTTATCCGTAAGGTTTATAAGTAAAAGCTTTTTATTTATTTAGGGTATAATAAAGTAGTTAAAATAATTAAATAACGATATTATTAGCCGGGACTAATAGCGGATATATATTAGTATATTAGAAACTATTATATATATCGTTACTTTTAAAAACCCCGTAATAAGGCCCCGGGGGAGCTAAGGCCTTTATTAATTTTTAACTACCTATAATAATATATTTTAATAGATTTTATAGCGGTACCCTCCGATTAAAAAGGCTATAACTTAATATAAGTAATAGTAAATAGGTTAGGTAAGAGAGCTATTTTAGTACCCTACTATAAAACTATTACGGTATAGGATATAAGTAAAATATTTTATAAAAAAGTATTATTAATCTTCGGACTATTAAAGATTATTATTTTAGACTGTAGCCTTCAATTTATTTTGGATTTTTAAAGGGAATTATATAAACTTTACGGCGTTAAGCTATAATTATTAATAATAGATTACCCGTAAATAAATAGATAAATCGAGATCTTAAACTAATATATCTTTTAGCGCTTACGGCCCTTAATTAACTACTATTAAAATAATTAGAATAATATACTCTTTATAATAGATTTTATTTATATAGCTTAGCCTAGTAAAACTATAAAGCTGTCGCTTTATAAAGTTAAGTTTAGGTATTAGCCTTACTTATTTTTTAATTAAATAGCTAGAACCCGGTATTTTAATATAATTAAAAAGAAGCTAAACTATAGCGATATTTAGTATATAGCCTAAGGTATTTACAAAGCCTAGAAGATCGTTAAAGGGAATATAAAGGTTACCTAAATATAATATCGGAAATATATTAACCGTTACTAATATCTAGATAATTTTAAAATTAGCAATAGGGTATTTATAGATATATCTTATTAAAAGATAACGGATATAAATAAGCTATAATAGCCCTAGGCTAGCCTATAGTTAATTATTAATACCGGCCTAAGGGGTATATAAATTATAGAACTACCTATAAGTAGTAAAATATATCCTGTTTTTTATTTAAATAAACTCCAAAAGGCCGTTAACGACCCTTTATCCGGGTAGTATTAGGAACCCCCGCTATTAATATATTATAATATTAACAAGCTAAAATATAAAATATTATAGGTAATTAAGTTATAAGTAAGGAATGGTAAATTATAATACTAAGCTAATTAAAAGGGGTACGATAAGGATCTGATATAATATAATATAAAGAGCTTCCGCTATACGTTAGTAGCCTTATAGGCCTTTTATAAAAAGTATTTTATTATTATAGGACTACTCTAGAACCTTATATTATAGATAAAGGCTACGGCTAGCGACGATTCTACCCTATTATAATTAAATAATAATACGGTTACGATACTTATTAATTATTAAGAAATTAGGAAATATAAAGGTTTATAAAGGATTAATATAGAAGATTTAGGATAATTTTTAAGTATTACGGATAGCGCCTTTTATGCCGGAGGGGGGGGGGGTGATATTACGGTACTAGGCGTTAGTCTTTAATAGGCCCGAACCTTAGGTACTTAGTAGACCCCTTAAAGGTTATGTAACCTCTAGACCGCTAAGCTTAAAAGCCTAGCGCGCTAAAATCTACCTATTATTCTATTTCTTCCTTCTTTATGTTGAGTTACGTCTATTAGGTCAATATAGCAGCGTTCTGACCTGCTCTAAGTTCCCTATCGTGATATATAAATTAAGATAAAATACTTAAAATCGCCTTTTAAAAAGCATCTGTTTTTACCTTAGTATCCCTTATAAAGTCCTAATAATATAATATTATTACCGAAAATAATAATAATCTTAGTTTTATAATTTTTAAAATAGCCGTTATTATTAAAAAAGTCTTTTTAATAAGGTTCGAATTATTTAAAAGCTCGTCCTTATAAAAAGGTAGCTACGTATATAATATACTCGGCTTTATTTTAGAAATTTATAATATAGAAAGTTTAGTAGGTCTTAATTTAAATTAGGAATCCTTTAAATCTTCCTATAGTTTTATTAAAGGTAGTTAGAACGTTAAGTTTAAGTTTTTTTCGATTATCTATAGGGGTTTTAATAATATTAGCGGCGGTTTTAAAGGTTTAAACCTCTTAAATTAGGTTATTAGACTTATCGGTTTTAAGTTTTAAGGTAGTTATTATTTTATTTAGTATAGATCGTATATATATAATATCTTTATTATTATTTTTTTAAATAGTAGTTAAATAAGCGGTATTATTATTAAAGAGCTTAATAAGTTCTTTATTATATTTAGTACTTTTATTAATAGTACGCTTTATTTAGGAATAAATATCCTTATTAAGTACCGTATTTTTATTTGAGTTATAAATAATGTTGGGTATTTTGTTATTTTTGATAGTAATTAGTTCCTAAGTTAGGTTTTCTAGCTACTTTCCTTTAAAAGAAGAAGTAATAAAAGGTATATTATTAAAAAAAATTCGTTCTTTATTATTAATTAATTTTCAAAAAATAAACTTACTAAATAGGAGCTATTAAAGTATTACGGCTAGTTAATTATAATAAAATAAATTTATAGAAATTTAGGCTATAAAGACTAAATAATAATAAATAAGGTTTATTAAATAACTTTAAGGAAGGTTATATTTTATAAACCGTAAAATAAAGCTTTAATAATTAATAATAATCTTATTAAAAAGTTCTTAATAAAGATAGTTAAAAGTGATTGTAAGATTTAATATAAAGTTAATAGTTAAAGAAGTTATAAAAAGTCTATTTTTAAACTTAATTTAAATCTATCCTATATATAAATCTTAATCCTAAATATATCCTTTATCTTATATTATTTATAATTATTTAATTATTTATTAAACGGTCGTCCGTCCTATTTATTTACGAACGTCCGTTTTATTTATTTATAAATGTCCGTCCTATTTATTTATAAGCGTCCGTTTTGTATTTTATTATATAATCGTGGTTATGTAACTTGTTTATAGTTCTTTTATTTTAAGGGGGGTCCTCCTAAGTCCGTATTTATATATATATAGTGTAGTAGCCGCTGCGGTCCTATAGGGCAGGACCCTGGCTTTGCTATATGTGTTAGGTCGTAATAGTAACTTAGTTTAGGAGGTTCGAACTTTTAAAGCCGCTATTAATATTATCGAAACCTTTATAAATAATCGAAAAAAACTTAAATTTAATACTTTAATTATTTTTAATAAAATGACGGGAAGATTTAAAGGATTCTTAATTTAAATTAGGATTTATTAAACCTTTTATATTATAAACTTCCGAGGCAAAACCGAGTATATTATATATATAGTTACTTTCTTATAAGGACGAACCTTTAAGTAGTTCGAACTTTATTAGCAAGATTTTTTTTAGTAAAACGAAGAAAGATAGTTAACGACTTTAAATTAATTTAAAAAAATACTATTAAATAAACTTCTTAAAGTAAAAAGAACGTCCTAAAAATAATAATTATTAATAAAAACAATAATTAATATCTTATAAATAATATAGTAGTCCTATAGACCTTAATATTATTATTGAAGGATTTTTTATAAAAGACTTTAAATATTATAATTATAATAAACTAGGCTATATAACCCGAGATTATAAATAACTTAAAAGGCTTTAAAAGAAAGCTAAAATTATTAATATAACTATTAAAGGTACCTTTAAAATAGATACCGAAGTACTTTATAAATAACTTTTATAGACTAGATATTTTAATAATAATTACTTTATTTATTAAAAAAATAAGGAATTAGTTAATTAATACCTAAAAAAACCTAAAATATTTATAATAATAAGAATTTAAAATAATAAGAAAAATACTAAAACCTTAATTATAATATAATAAGCCCTTAATACTAAACTCCTTTACGAGATTAATAAATACTTAAAAGATACTATTAAGAACGATAATATCGTTTTATTATTATCGAATATTCGACTATTTATAAAAAATAATAAAATAGACTTTAAATAACTTAATAAAATTATAATAATACTCGAAAATAAAAAAATAAAATCGCCCTAGAACTTAGACTAACTTTATAATATTATATAACGATATACTTAAATAGAAATTATTAATAAAGATATTTTTAAAAAAGATGATTTTAATTTTAAAAAAAGCTGAGTTATATAACGACCTAAATAAAAGGAAATCCATTTATTATAAAATAACTAATTTATCCTTTTTAAAAAAACGAATAACCGTATTAAAGATATAAAAATATTATTAATAATTTAGGATAATCTTAAATTAATTCTAACTTATATATAATATAACGATATCTTCTAGATAGAATACCTAATTAATAATTATTATTATTATTTTTATTAAAAAAATAATAATTAGTATTATTTACGACGGTTAATTAACGAACTAATTTTTAAAACTTATTTAAAAATAAACTTACCCTTTTAAATTATAAATATAGGAAATAACGACGTTATTATTTTTTCCCTAGACCTATACTACTTTATAAAATACTTTAATAATATTAAAAAAGACTATAATATATATTAATATGACGAATATAAAATCCATTTTATATCTAAATCGTAAAAATAGCAATTCTTATAAGAAGAAATTTAGGAAGAATAATTAAGAATTAGCTCGTTTTAAAAACCCGGATAACCTTACTATTAATTTATAAAACTATCTATATAATTAATATATTTTAAATACTTAAATTAATATTAAAGTATTTAAGGATTATGAATCGTTTTTTAAAGGAAAAAACCCCACTTAAGAAAAAAGAAATAATATTTAAGATATTATTAACGCCCTATATTCTACTATAAAAAGATAAAGATAAAGGGACTTAAAAAAAAACTATAAATAACTTATTTAAAAAGAACGAGCACCGGCTCTCAAATAACTAAAAAATTAAAAATATTAATTAAATAAGAATAATAAAAAGCAAAATAAAGAATTAAGTCTTTTATAATAATTAATATAAATAACTCCGATTACTATATACTAAATATCTATATTTAAAGATATAAAATAATTATTATAATTAGTAACGGCGCTTAAGTAAATTATATATTAACCTAAATAACAAAGAGATTTAAGATTAAATAAAAAATAAAGAGATTATTATACCTTTTTTATATATTTAAAAATAAACTAATTTAAAATAACGACGGATATATATTTTAAAAAACTATACCCCTCTAAACAAATATTAATAATTAAATAAAATAGATTATTTTTAATATTATAGAAATAAAAACGAACTAAAATATAATTTTAGGAATTATATAGTTAAGAAAATATAATTTATAAATAAATTAGAATATAAGCTACTTTTAACAAATAGACTTAATTATTAAACGATTTAAAAAAAAAGGGTTTAAACGAGTTTTATATAATATTTAATAAACGAAAAAGACTTAAATATTTTACTTATATTAAGAAATTAGAGCTAATTAGGATAATTATATTCAATATAAATAATTAAAGATTAAATTTATTCTAGATTATATTTAAGGAGTATCGGAAATATATAAAATTATTAATTTTAAAAGAAAAATTTATAGGACTTCCGGAATATAATAGCTAGAATATAGAAATCGAATTTAAGGAAGAGATATAGCCTAAATTCTATTTATTATATTTAATAAACGAATTAAAACGAGAAGAGCTTAATAAATATATCGATAAGAAATTAGAGAAAGGCTATATTAAATTTTCCTTATTTCTTACCAATATATCGCTCTTTTTTATTCTTAAAAGGAAAAAGGGAAAATTAAGACCTATAATCGATTATAAAAGACTTAATTTAATTATTAAAAAAAACTATTATTTTTTACCCTTTATTACCGAATTTAGAAATCTATTATATAGAGCCTAATAGGTTATTAAAATAGATTTTAAAAAAGCCTTTAATTAAGTACGAATTAAAAAAAGTAATAAATAAAAAATAGCGTTTTGAATATATAGAGGACTTTTTAAGTACCTAATTATATTTTTCGGATTTATTAATATACCCGCTATATTTTAAATAATAACGAACTATATTTTTAAAGAATATATAGATATTTTCGTTGTCGTCTATATTAACGACGTACCTATTTTTTTCCTGGACTTTAAAATACTAAATTCTATTTATTATATTTAATAAACGAATTAAAACGAGAAGAGCTTAATAAATATATCGATAAGAAATTAGAGAAAGGCTATATTAAATTTTCCTTATTTCTTACCAATATATCGCTCTTTTTTATTCTTAAAAGGAAAAAGGGAAAATTAAGACCTATAATCGATTATAAAAGACTTAATTTAATTATTAAAAAAAACTATTATTTTTTACCCTTTATTACCGAATTTAGAAATCTATTATATAGAGCCTAATAGGTTATTAAAATAGATTTTAAAAAAGCCTTTAATTAAGTACGAATTAAAAAAAGTAATAAATAAAAAATAGCGTTTTGAATATATAGAGGACTTTTTAAGTACCTAATTATATTTTTCGGATTTATTAATATACCCGCTATATTTTAAATAATAACGAACTATATTTTTAAAGAATATATAGATATTTTCGTTGTCGTCTATATTAACGACGTACCTATTTTTTTCCTGGACTTTAAAATATATAAAGAATATATCTATAAAATATTTTAAAAACTTTAAAATACTAAGCTTTATATTAAACCTAAGAAATACGAGTTTTATATCTAAAAGGTTAGATTTTTTAAATATAATATTATATTAAAATAAATATATATATAATTATCAAAAGTAAAAATAGTTAAGGACTAGCTTATACTTTAAAACGTTAAAGATAAATAAGTTTTTTAAAAATTTATTAATTTTTACCGACGATTCTTTAAGAACTATATTAATATAATTAAACCCTTTAATAACCTAACTAAAAAGAATATATTATTTATTTAGGACTAAAATTATAAAAAAGTATTTATTAAAGTTAAAGATATAATTATTTCTAAATTAAGAACTATAATCCCCGATTTAAAATGACTTTTTAAAATTAAGACCGATATTTTAGACTTTACTATAAGAGTAGTTCTAAGTTAACGAAATAAATAAAGAAAACTTTACCTTTATATATTTTATTTAAAAGTATTTTATAAATTAAAATTAAATTAGTAAATTTACGATAAAGAACTAATAGCTATAATCGAAATATTTCGAGAATAGAAACTATAATTATTAGGAATTAAATATAAGGTTATGGTCTATATAGACTATAAAAACCTTATTAACTTAATAATAAATAAAAATCTAAATAAACGGTAGATTAGATAGACTAAATTCCTTTTGGAATTTAACTTTTAAATTATTTATTAGAAAGGATTAAAAAATAATAAAGTAAACGCTCTTAATAAAAGATCGGACTATAAGGTTATAATCCCTAAGGAAATATAAGTTATCCTTAAATATAATAATAAGGGCGACTTTATATTTATTATTAAACTCTTTATAATAATTAGGAAGGTTAATATTAGTATAATTAGAAAAATAACCCCTAAGCTTACTATAGAAATCTATAGTACTAGGGTATATAGCTACTAAGGTATTATAAAGATATAGAAACGTATTAAATAATATTATAATAAATTTATAACATAAGTAGAAGTTATTAATATAATTAAAGACTATAAAACCTATAAAAAAAGTAAAAATAGCCCTTATAATCTTTATAAAGAGCTATAACTATTATTAATATTAATAGAACTATAGTAATTAATTTCTTAAGACTTTATTATTAAATTCCCTAAATTTAAGGAACTACTTACGAATGTATATTATAATAATATTTTAATTATCGTTAACCGACTTATTATATATATTTATTATATATCCTATAAAAAAATAAATAATACTAAAGAGCTAATATATATATTCTTTAAAATAATAATTACGAACTACGGATTATTAAATAAAATCGTTTTTAATAAAAATAAGTTATTTATTACTAAGTTTTAAAGATCTTTAATCTTATAACTCAGCATAGACTATAAATTATTAACGTTATTTTATTTATAAACCGATAGATAAATAGAAAAAATCAATTAGATTTTTGAAATATACCTTTATTATTATATAAATTATTAATAAGATAGTTAAATAAAACTTCTATTAATAGCCTAGTTTATATATAATATAATAATAAGTAAAAGTATAAAGGAATCCCTATTCTAGCTTAATATTAATTACTAATTAACCGCTTATAAAGAACTATATAAAGGACTATTTGCTATAAAAATAGTAATAAACGTAAAGAAACTTAAAGAAATTTAAATTAAGGCTATAAAGGACCTCGAATTTAGATAAGAATATATAAAGAAATATACTAATAAATTAAGGATTAAAGAATTAACTTTTAAAAAAGGAAATAATACCTATTTCCTCTATCAAAATATTTAAATAAAGTAACTAAATAATAAGTTAAACTATAAAAAACTTAAACCTTTCGAAATTATTTAGAAAATCTTAAACGTTAATTATAAATTAAGATTCCCTAACATTATAAAATATTATTTAATATTCTATATCTTATTTTTAAAGTTAATACCCTAAAGCTTATATATAAACGACTATATTATTATAGAACTAAACTAATTAGAATATAAAGTTAAACGGATTATTAATTATAAAGTTAAGAACAAAATATGAGAATTCTTAATTAAATAGAAAAATTATAAATATAAGGAAAATATATAGGAACTATATACCAACCTTTAAAATACGTAATAACTTTTTAATAATTATAAAGGAACGATTAAGCCCTAAAAGGCTAACTTATAATAAAAAGCCCTAGGTTTACGAAACTAGTCCTTAATAATAACTAGTTAGTCTTATTTAGAGTACCTTAAATAGCTAGATTATTTATAATATATATTTCCTACGCTTTTAAAGACCTCTTTTTAACCTCCTATTTTTTAATTAACTATATTTTATAATAAATAAAATCTAAACTATACTCTTTTAAAAACCGTTTTTATCTTTTAAAATAAAATAAACTACTTAAAGTAGTTACTAATTAAGTTTATAAAACTTTTAAAGCCTCTTTAGCTTTTTATTCTTTATACTCGATTTTCTTCTATTATTTAAAATAACGATTTACTATAAATACGATTAGTACTATAATAAAATAAAAAATTAAAAAAAACTTATAAGCGTTTACTATATTATTATTATTATAGTTTATTAAAGTACGAATAACGTACTTACTATAATACTTTAAATTAAATAAATCTATTTTATATATACGGTTATATTAAAAATAAAGAAAATACGGTATTACGTTGTAATCCCTATATTTAATAAGAATATTAAGAGCCTAACGATTATACTTAATTTTATTATAACGATTTTAATAAAAATTAGATTTTTAAATATAACTTAATATAATATTAGGATATAATAAGAAATAAAATTTAACGGACCTTAACCTAGGTTATAATTACTTAATTATAGATTTACGGGACTAGACCTTTAAAAAGAAGAGCTAATATTACGACCTAATATATATAACTAACTTAAAAACTAGCTATTAAGCCATAACGGTTATAATATATTATATATATATATAAAATAAGAATATAATTATTCTTTATAAGATAGAAAAACTATAAAATAAATTATATATTAATAAAATATAGATTATATTAAATTAAAATAATTTAATACGATTTAGGATCTAAACAATTATTTTAAATTAAAATAATCTAGAACGACTTAAAGAATAAAGGATATATTTAAAAAAATAAAACTTATATATAATATAAACTTAAACTAGGCTTAAGGATAGATTTTTTATAGCTTCTTTAATTATTAATTTCATATTAAATCTTACAATCACTTTTAGCTATCTTTATTAAGAACCCTTTAATAAGATTATTATTAATTATTAAAATTTTACTTTATAGCTTATTAGATATAACTTCCCTTAAAGATATTTAATAACCTTATTTACTATTCTTTAGTTTTTACGGCCTGAACTTCTACGAACATACCTTATTACGACTAGCCAGCCGTAATACTATTAAGCCCTTTGAAGCCTATTTAAAAGCTTATTAATTGAAAGGAGGGGGTATTTATTCTTTAATATAATCTTATTTAGCCCTTTATAATTTATATATAGTTTAAGGGGTCCATTTTTTAAGGACGAATATTATGAAAGCTCTTGTTTTATTTATTAAAAAGACAATTCTTTTATTTTTCAAGTTTTTAATAATATATTTCTTTAATTTACTAAATTATTATTTTTTTAAAGGGTATATTAGCCTATATAGTAGTTTTATTTCTTTTTAAAGATCGATCTTATATTTAGCTCTTTTTAAAATTAACGGTTTTATTACCGTATCTTTATTAAATATAGCCGCTTTATTTTATAATTTTTAGGGGATAGTTATCGTTAGGCTTTTATCTTTTTTTAAATGATATTATTAGGGGTTTTATATCCGTTATAGATTCATAAATATAGAGTATATATACTTTCTTTTTATATTTAATAATCTTTTATATAAGTATAGCCGGCTTAATAATGAAGATCTAATTATAATATTCAATATTTATTTTTATATTAATTATTATATTTTCCTATTTTATAGAGTATTAGGATAAAAGTAAGTTCCCCGTACCTTCTAGATACGGGGCTTTAGTAAATAATTATTAGATCTTTCTTAAGCGTCTTATTAAATTTAATAAAAAGAATATTAATTAAAAGGCTAGTTTTATTTTTACCTTTTTATTATTAAATCTATATAAAGAAGGGACTTTAATATATATTAATTAAAGGCTTAGTCTTTTTATTAACCTTGTATTAATTATGTCTATTTAAAAATAGCTATTTATATTTATAAGAACCTCTTTTGTAGGGAATTGATATAGAGGCATGTAGAATTAATATAGCGGCATGCACCTTATAGCGGCATATACGCTTGCCCCTATAATTAGCTTCAAATTTTAATATATTCCCATAAAGATAATAAAGGTAATTATAATAATATTTCGATCGGTTAATAAATCTAGAACTCTTATATAATAATACATCTATTAGACCGTTCCTGATAGGTCGTCAAAATAGTCCTAAAGGTAATAAATTAATCAATATTTAATTACCTATAACTACCTTAAATATAACGTCCAATTATAATAGATAATAGATTATCTAGATAATATATAAAATAACGTAATTATAAAATTCTCTACTTACCGTTATTTAATATTATCTTTTACTTACTTTATTACTTCCGAATATTAGGTTATAACGGCCATTTACTTATATAACCTCTTATTATTTTTCTTTTATTAAAAATACCGGACTAACTTTTTATTTACCACTAAGATAGGTCTAGGGTTTAATTAAAATTTAATTAGCCGGCCCTTTATAAACCCTTAATTAAAAACGATTTATTATAGCTTCCCGGCGGGTAGCCTTATTTATAGCCGGTTAAGCTTTAATTATTATATATTATAGTAGTTTAATATCGAGATTATTAGCCCTATTAAGGTAGTATAAGCTTTAAAAGAACTTATTATATTAAATTTTTTAATTATTATAAAATAACGTTATAATTTTTAGGTTTAATATTTAATAATAAGGATTAAAAAAAGACGTTTCTCAAAACTATTACTATAAATAAACCTCTTATTCAGTAAAAATTAATAATTTAGCTATTTTTAAAAAGATTTTATAATAATATAGGATATTAAACTTAATTAATATAGAATAATTATTATTATACTCTCTAATAAAGGGCGGAAAAAGCCTCTTATTAAAGGGTATTACCTTATATATAAGCTAGTATTATTTAGTAATTAATCTAAAATACTTTAATTAAACTATAGTCCGAAGTTTATTAAAATATTTTAAATAGGGACTAATATATTTTTAATTAATAAGTACCTTATCCTTTATATAGGCCTAATAAAAGTATAACATTTAATCGTTAATTATATCCTATATAATATCTATGAATCGATATAAGTAGCTAAGATTATTAAAAAGATAGCCCTTAATAATATTATTATTTAATTTTATATTAAAAATAATATAAATACCGAAATTCTAATACTTATGGATTAAGGAGCGGGCCTATTATACTCTTATAAATAAATATATAAAATAAAAATAATATAAGATTAAGCATTAATCGTTAAACTTTTTATAAAGCTTTGTCTACGCTTTCTCAAAAAAATACTTTATTTTAGTAAAAATAATAAACTTCTATATAATAAATATACCGTAATATATATATAAGATAGCTTAATCTATCTACCGTTATATTAATATATATATAGTCTTTATCGTTAAACTCTGCTATTATTTCTATTATTAAATAAGGATCCTCTTTATTAAACTTCCTACTTTTATTATTATTACCGCCGGCTTTAGGTTATTTTTATTTAGCCTTAAATATAACATTAAAGTTAATATAATAGATATAAAGCTATTATTAGGTATTTAAAAACTCTTTATTAAATATAGCTTTTATTTACTTATTATAATCTATAATAATAATTATAAGGTAACGAATTAAGTGTTATTTAATTAATTATTTAATATTTTTAAAGAAAAATCGGAAGCTTTTTAGCCGTTTATTATCAATAAGACTAAATACTATATTATAAATAGACTTAAAGTAGGTCTACTTAATTATTTAAAATAATAAAAATTTAAAGCGATTGATATTATAGGTATTATTAAAATTAATTACTTTTAAGAATCGCTTCTATATTTAAGAAATAGTAAAAAAAGATCTAAATAAGCTTAATAAAGCAGTCCGGCTTATTATTAACCTACTTAATAATATAAAGAATCTCTTACTTATTAAATAACTTGATTAATACGGCCGTTAATAAATAACTATCTAGCTTTTCCCGGTTTAAATATATTTTAATATTATAAATATTATATTAAGTAAATATAGAATCTGGAAATTACTTTTATATAATAATACGGACGTTACGTACCCGAATATTAATATAATGGCGTATATTTTTAATAAATTTCTTAATAAGTTAGGTAAGTTTTTAATACAAAAGGTAGATAAATACCTTAAGGTTTAATTAATAATTATATTAACTATAGCGAGCGTCTAGTAGGTAACGTAAAAATTTTTATTTTTTTATTTTTATAATTATTCATTATTTATAGCTGGATTTCAAAAACCTTTATTATGGGATTCTTATATTTTTTAAAGGACCGGGTTTATTAAATCGATTATATTAAAACAAATATTATATAAACCGACTTATTTAAAACGTATATTTATATTGTTTTATAGTTTTAAATCTTTTAGTCCTCGTAAATATATTAAGTTAGTTAAAAAGGGCCTTTATAATAGGCTCTAAGCTACTTAAGATCGATAGGTTTAAAATAATATTTAAAAGGGGGGAAGAGGATATCTTAAATTATATATAATAAGAAGCTATAATTTAAAAAGATAATAGATTTAAAAGAGGGTCTTATCGTAAAAATAAATATAAGGGTAATAAGTTTTTTTAAAACCCCTATATTTTATAAAAGGTATAGCTAAGTGTTATAACTAAAAAAGATATAGAAGGTAGGTCAAATATATTATATAAACTTAAGCTTAATATTTTTACAAAATTATTATAAAAATTAGCTTTTTTCCTCAAACTAGGCTTTATTAAAGAGTTATTAAATTTTAACTATAGCCTTATAACTAGATTATATTAAACCTTAACTATAGCCTTATAACTAAACTAGGCCTAATTAGGTACTTATATATTAAATATTCTTATAATTATCCCCCTTTTCCTAAACTTTAGCCTTTAAAATAGCCGTTTATTATATAACCTATTACCGATAAATAGCCTTATTTTATTAATAAGCCCGGTATTATAAATTTAATAATTATTAATAAATCTTTATAGTCCTTTTATTTTTAAAGTCAGCCTTTTTTATTTATAATAAAAATAATAGCTTTATATGTTATTTTCGGCGGTTTTAATGATATAGGTTTTATTATATTAGTTTAACCTTTTTATATTCCCCTTTTATTATTAATTTATTATAATAACCGCTTTATTATTATTTATTACCGATATTTAACGACCGATTACTATTATATAAGGGTCGTTAATAACCGCTTTAATATTATATATTTCTTTAAATAACGCCGTTACTTTAGCGTTCTTATTTTTTTATTTTCTTAACTTTCTATTTCTTTATTATTTAATCGTTATATTAAACTTTCCTTTATTAACAACGGACCTTTATATCTTTTTATAATAAATTTTCCTTTCTTTTATTATACTTACCTTATCTAATTAGTCACTATTTATTTATTATAAATATTATTTTTTAAATAATATCGCTTATTAACCGTAAGTATTTACTAAAGGAAGGCTTTATCGGCCTTACTAAAGGCATTCCCTATTTAGGTTATTTTATTTAGACTTATTATAATATTACTTAATTTGTTTATTATACGGGTAAATATATTAATATTTATATTGCCTACTCGATTTTAAAAAAAGAAATATACTATTATAAGTTCCGTAATAGTTTACCAAATTATTTTTTATTAATTTATATTTATAGATTTTTATTAAGCTTTATAATACCACCTAGGTATACTAAAATACCTTTATTATTTATTATTAAACCGTTATTTATAATAATTATATTCTATATTTTAAAAAAATTATCTTTAATACCCTTAACTGTATTAATATTATTTAGATAGATATAGGCGAATTTATTACCGATCCTTTACGGGCTAAAAGTATAAAAAGCGCCCTTAACCGGATTTAAATATAAGAACTTATTATAATTTATAAATACTTTTATTTTTAGATTTTAATTTTTATACGTTCGCCGCTCCTTTTTTGTATATTTTTTATTAATTTTTTCTTTTAAAATTTATTTAATTATAGATCCCTTTAATATTATAGATTATTTAATCAGCCTTAAGCCCTTTTACCTTTATAATAATAGTCCTTTTGTTTATTTTTATAATATTATCAACTAACTATTTTCTAATAATATAGTAAACTAGGTCCCTAAATTAAAAAAAGATAAAATTATTAACTTTTAAGTATTCCTTAAATAGATAATATTTTACTATAACGTTATTAAGTATTTTAGTAATCCCGTCCTTTAGTATATAATTAGCCTTATTAGTTCCGTATTTATTAAGTAATTAGCCTTATTATCGACCCTTATTAAGTAAAACCTTAAGGCCTTAGCTAACCCTAACGTTAAGGATAATAAAATAAGTAAGGAGGAGGGTAATTTTATTATATCTAATAAAGAGGATAGTAGTACTAAGGGCTTAGCGATTAAGGGGTTTAATAATAATAAGCTTATTAACGATAATGACGAACTTATTAACGATAATAATAAACCTATTAATAATAACGGTAACCTTATTAATAACGAGTTTATCTTTAAAGTTTTTATTATTATATAATCGGTTATTATACTTAAAGCTGCTATTATTAATTTTAAAGATATTAATAATAATAGCGAGCGTCCTATAAAGCGTTACCGTTTTACCTCCCTTATCTAGAATCTTATTATTAATTCAAATATAATAATTACTATATTATTTATTCTAGGTTCTTCAATAACTAGTCTCCTATAAATAACTTCTAATAATATTATTACTGATTAGTTATATATTATTTTAAAAGATATTTACGATTTATTTATTCCCGACCTATTAATCGTTAAATTCTTTGTTTAATCTTTTATCTTTTATAGTTCTTTAATTATATTTAATATAAGTCTTAATATTCCTAGCTCCTAAAATAACCTAAAGTATATTTACCGATTTATTATTTAGCCCTTTAATACCGGTTCCCCCGATCCTTTAAATGGTCTTATTATTAAATTACTAAGTGTTTTCTTTACTAGTATTTTTAACTTAATTATTACTTTTATCCTTTTTTTTATAACGGTTTATTAATTAATTAATAATTATTTTTTTTAACTTTTAAATTTTTTTTATAGAAAGAGATTAAAGAGGAAAGGTATAAAAGAAAGGAAGAAAGGCGTAAAAATCGGGAAAAAAGAAGTAAGTTTAGTAAAAGTAGCTTATAAAAGTATTATTATTATTATAAAAATAAGCTATAACTTAGAGCTAATAGTAAAGTTATATAAAAGGCCTTTATGGTTTTTAGCTTTATTACCGATATTTTAGTAACCTTTTATTTTATTAATCTTATTTTTGTTTTTTATTACATACTATTTATTTACTAAATTAAGCCTCTTAAAAATATCCTTAATAGAACTTATATTTAGGTTATTTATAATATTACTTATTAAATTATTATTTTAGTTCTTTATAATAATATAACCATATTCCTTACTCGTTTTATTTCTAGTTATATTATTAAGAATTTCTATAATCTTCTTATATATATCTTTTTTATTTACTATCATATTTATAATAAAATTAATAACCATTTTTTTATTAAAATTAAGATAGTAAATATACCTTTATTTTAATTGTATCTTTTATTATTAAGCTCCTATTAACCGATCTTTATTTAGTTATTTTTTATTTTTTAATATTTAATAATATATTTATTTAGGCCTATAAGGAGGATCTTAACTTCTTTAAAGGTCGTAAGCTATTAAAGTAAGGTATTTATATAAATAGAATAATAATTATTTTTTATCTTTACCTTATAATAACCGGCCTTTTATTAATTAATTATCCTACTTTTTATAGGATTTCTTTAATCATATTTTAAATTTTCTAACTTTAATTTATATATCTTATAAATATTTTATTAGTTCTTATATATTATGTTCTATTAACTAGTCTATTTATTTTATTAAATAGTATAGCTATTTATTAGTCCTTTATTATATAACGATCTCCTTTATTTCTTATTTATTTAGCCTACTTTTTAAATCGGGTAATAAGGCCGACCTTTTATTATTATTATCTTTTAAGTTTTAAAGTTTAATTAATATTATTAAAAAATATTATACATTTTACGATATTACTTTAATAAATAGATCTAATATACTTAAAATCTTACTTTATTTATAATAATTATTTTAATAAACCTAGGTACCAGCTTTTTATTTTTAAATTTAAAATTCTTTATTAATAGGCTAATAATTTATCCTTAACGGTATTTTTTTATTTAATATCTTTTATTACATCCTTTAATTTAGGCCTTAATAGCTTTTTATTATCATTTTTATACTCTTTTTTTATAATAGTAATATAATTTATATATTTTTATACCCTTTGAATTAAAACCTTCGACATTATAGATATATATTTAATATACTTAAAGTAATATCCGTATATTACTTTTATTAATAATACGCTTATTATAAAATATTTACTATTATTATATATAAACTTTATTTCTATAAGCTATATAGCCTATTAATTTATTAAGCCTTTAATATATATTTAAAAATATCTCTTTAGGGTTTAATACGTCTTTTTTATTTATTTATTTATTTATAAATAATATATAATAAATATTCGGTACTAGATTGCCCTCTCTTTTATAAATTCTTTTTAAAAGAGGTTAATAATAAACTTATTTTTACTATTTATAATACCCTCGGGCGTTCCGAACTTATATTTAATTTATTTATATAAATACCTAGCTAATTATATTATTATAAGGTTCTTTTTTATAGATTAAAATAGAGTAAACTTCGTTATTTTATAGATAATAATTAAGATATTATTATATTTTATTTTATTGTTTTATAAACTTAGCAATAATCTAGTAATAAAATCTAAGTTAATTTTTTAAAATAGATATATAGGTAGTAATAATAGTTATAATTATTTATTTAGCTTATATTTTAGGACTTTAATACCTTAATATATATTATAGTTATTTATATAATTTTATATATTTATTAAGAGGTTTGGTTAATAGAACTTCTTTATTATTAATATTATCGTTTTATTTATTTTTATATATCCCGATTTTAAGTTATTATAGTATTAATAAAGGAGTTTTCTTTATAATACCGCTTTTTTAAGGATTATTAATCGTCTTTTATAAAAAAAGGTACTTTTACCGGTTTAATAATACCCTCTTTATTTAGCTATAGTTCTCTAGTACTTTTTTAATTAAATTCAATATTCTTTATTAAAGTCTTAGAGTTTTTTAATAAGGGACTTAAGTAAATCCGAGGGCCTTTATAGGAATACTATTTTTCTTTTAAATAGTTTTTTTATAATCTTTTTTAAAATATGTTTTTTTAAGTCTTTATTTATCCGCTTTAGGTTGCCGATTTTATCTTTTTTTATTTTTATATTATTATTATAAGGATGCTCGTAGTAAGGGCTTTATTTATAACCGCCCTTATTATAGTTATATAAACTCTCGAGGCTTCCGATTTTTTTAAAGGATATTATATATTATTATATCTTTATTAAGAGTTTATTAATTAGGTTAAGTTTATTTATTAATATAAAGAGTATATCTTTATAGTTTGTTTTCTTTTTTATATAATCTAGCTTCTTAAATAGTATATTAGTTAAGTTTATAGATCCGGATTAATATTAAATATCGAAATTAAATACCGATAATTTATATATTTAATATAAAAGGTGCCCCTTTAAGTCCCTTACCGACATATTAACGACCCCTTTAAGTATTTAATAATCTATAAGAATTATAAATTACTTTAAGGTCCTTTAAAAGGATCTTATTTAGTAATCTAGGTTTTTTATAATAATTAGGAGTTTTTATTATTTTATAGCCTATTTCCGCTCTATTTTAATAAGTTTTTAGTTAAAATAGGTTATAGGGCGTTATTCAGTATTTACGAATTAAAATAAGATATTTAAGATTACCTTTTAAAAGGTATCTATTTTTATTTTAATATCCCTTATAAGGTCCTAATAATATAATATTATTATTAATATAAAGGCTTTTTTTAGCCTATTAAATATAGCCTAAGTTTTATCGAGTTAAATAAACTCGCTATTTTTTTTCTTTAATTTACTCCCTTTTAAAAAGCTTAATATTAATAATATTATATTTAAATATTTTAATATAAATTTATAATAAAAATTATAAAATCTTAAAAATACCTATATTTTTTAAAATATAGATAGCGGCTTTTATTTAGTAATAGACCGTATTCGGTCCTTATTTATTAAAACTCCTTTTAAAGTAATTATATATTTTAGGAATTCTATTT
Organism: Colletotrichum godetiae; assembly: GCF_030913485.1. NCBI lineage: Eukaryota > Fungi > Ascomycota > Sordariomycetes > Glomerellales > Glomerellaceae > Colletotrichum > Colletotrichum godetiae. The sequence continues at coordinate 47,106 of NW_026851366.1, forward strand.
TTTATTAATAAAAACTATATTTATTTAGCTTAGTATATAGGTGAAACGCTCTTAGTTTTTTAAAGACTTTTTTTAGGTCTTTTATATATTAATCTTTATCTTTAAAATAGACTAGGATATTATTTATATATACTATATAATATATATTTAGTAAGTTAGTAAATATTCAATAAATATATATTTAGGACGATATAGGCGTATTTATAAGGCCGAACGGTATTATTATATATTTAAAATAACCGTATTCTATCCTAAATATTATCTTTTATTTATTTATTAATTAGATTATAATATACAATATATATCCTTAATATCGACTTTTAAAATCTATTAAGCCCCCTTAAGTCTATTTAGAAGCTTATTAATTAAAAAGAGGGGATATTTATTCTTTAATATAATTTTATTTAGCTTTTTATAATCTATATATAATCTAAAGGATCCGTTTTTTTAAAAAACGAATATTATTAGGGCTTTTACTTTACTTATTAAAGAAACGATCTTTCTATTTTTAAGGCTTTTAATAATATATTTTTTTTAATTTATTAAATTATTATTTATTTAAGGGATATATCGGCCTATATAGTAGTTTTATTTTTTCCTAAAGGTCGATTTTATATTTAGTTCCTTTTAAAATTAGCGGATTTATTATTATATTTTTATTAAATATAGCTATTTTATTTTATAGTTTTTAAGGGATAGTTATTATTAGACCTTTATCCTTTTTTAAACGATATTATTAAGGGCTTTATGTCTATCACGGCCTTATAAATATAAAGTATATGTACCTTTTTTTATTTTTAATAATCTTTTATATAAATATAACTAGTTTAATAATAGAGATTCGATTATAATATTAAGTATTTATTTTTATATTAATTATTATATCCTC